>NC_134402.1:52827066-53129566 GCF_038048845.1 Mixophyes fleayi
TTGCCTATTAAGGTATTCCTCACGATCCGTCCAACAAAGCTACTAGAAGCCAACACTCCTTCTCCAGCCTCCACCATAGAACAACTAAGATCCATCCAGTTCCTTATTTTAAAGGGATGTAAATTCTCTTGATATTGGGATACACCGTTGTTGGGTATTACATTACAATAACATTAACATTAATGGAATAAAACAATGTTTGACAATTACTCTCGACAATGCATGATACCACGAAGTCTGAGACCAAAAATACATCCTGCTTTTGACCTAGCTACAGATGACTTAAGCAAGGAATGGGAATCTGTTTTAACTAATTGTGCTGAGAAATTAATTAACATTTTAGTAAGACATGATACCATCATGTTAGAACGTTACAATAGCGAGATTTCTTCCTTGGGCGAGAAATTAAAAGAATTTGACGACCTTGATAATTTTCAAAAAGCTTATGAGAAAATGAAATGTGATCTTGATAATTTGGAAAAGCAGATCATTTTTAAAAAGAAAAACAAATTTATTCGCGACCAAAAAGACTATGCTTCTAAACAAGTCTTTAAAAGAGGTGGATGGAAAACACGGAGATCCCACACACCCATCTCTGCTAGCGAATCAGATTCTATAGAGGTTGACAACTCTTTAAGTTCAATATCTAGTAGAGACTCCTCCCATCAGGATTTTTTAGGGAAAGAGGTAATGCCTATGGGCAGAGGAGTTACAAATATAAGAAAATACGAAGTGGGAGCAAAAAATTGGCGAAAAAGGACAAATATGCATGAAGACATGGCTTACCGCCGCAGTCAAAGGAAACGCAAGACTTAGATGTCAATTTTAGAATTGTGAACCTATCAGAGAGGATACTTCAACCTAATCACATAAGCCTTTTAAGCAAGGGTCTATCTTTCTCACCCACTCACAACATGGACCCTTTTGAATGGGAGAAAGATTTAAATCTATTTGTTAGGAAATTACTCCTCAAAAAATTTTATAGTTCTAAGAAACAAGAAAAAGTGGACACTAATATTATACCTACGGGGTTACAACAATCTACATTATTTACAAATGACAGCATAAATTTTCCATTTGTTGGAATTGACCTTAATACTACTGAAGATCAACAGGCTCTTACAATCTTAGAGGATCTTCAAGATAACATCTCACAAACAGGTCCCTCAAATATGGAATCTGACAAAATTTCTAAACCATTGTTTAAAAAGAAATCGTCATTTTTTCCAGACATCACGATATGCCCCCAAATAAAGGTTTATTCCGATTTAGTCTCCAGAGATCTAGATCTCTTTTTTCGTAAAAATCATAAAGAAGGTAATAAGAGGAATCTAAGTCTCTCAGAGATTAAAGCATTAAAGGAAATAGATAGCTGGCAAGACATCATTATCAAGCCATCGGACAAGGGTGGCAATATTGTTTTATGGCCCAGAGAGAAATATATGAGAGAGATCGAACGCCAGCTCAGTAACAAACAGTGTTATCAGCAATTGATTTTCAATCCCACTTCTAACTTCCTAGGTATATATCTTGGCATTATCAAATCTGCACTACGTAATGGTATAATTACACAATCTGAATTTGATTTTTTGGAAATAAAAAATCCTAAGACACCAACAATTTACATCTTACCTAAAATACATAAAAATGAAACCAACCCTCCGGGGAGGCCCATCATCTCCAGAATTGGAAGTTTAACAGAAAATGCCAGCAAGTTTGTAGATTTCTATATGCGACCTTATGTAGTGGGCTTACCGTCATATACCAGGGATACCTTGGATGTTCTTACTAAAATACAAGACATAGTAGTGGGCTCTAACGCTAAATTGGCGACTTATGATGTAGAGTCGCTCTATACCAACATTGGGCATAAACAGGGTCTTAATGCTGTACGCTATTTCCTAAATATGGACTTGAACCATGATAAAAATGACTTTGTAATGACACTCCTTCAATTTATTCTGAGTAGAAACTATTTTGTTTATAATGAAGGTTTCTACTTACAGATTAGAGGGACGGCGATGGGGACGGTTTGTGCACCATCGTATGCAAACCTGTTCCTAGGCTGGTGGGAACAAGAGCATGTGTTTACAGATAAAAATGGAGAATTCACCAATCATGTAACTATGTGGCTTAGGTATATTGATGATATCCTCATCCTATGGGATGGGGATATAGATTGTTTTCATGCTTTCACAACCGTCCTCAATGACAATGACCTCAATTTGAAACTAACATCAGAAATCAATACAATTAAGATTCATTTTTTAGATCTAACAATCTATAAGACGGATGAAGGATTACTTAGGAGTGATATTTACAGAAAGGAAGCTGCCACTAATACTATTCTGCATCATACCAGTGCCTATTTTCCACCGGTAATTCGGGGTATCCCAAAGGGGGAACTCCTGAGAATTAAAAGGAATTGTTCGGACAACTCTACTTTTGAAAAAAGAGCAAACGAACTTACAAGTAGGCTCAAACACAGGGGGTACAGTAATAAGATTTTTAAAAAAGCCAAAAAAACTGTTTCTCAAAGAGATAGAGAATCACTTATCTATCTCAAAAATGATCTGAAAAAAGAGAAGGAACCCCCCAAGATCCGAATGGTTGGCACTTTTTGTGCAGAGTGGCGACAATTGCAGACCATCTTTCAAAAACACTGGCATGTGTTATTGTCTGATAAAGATCTGGAAATGGAATTGGACAAACATATCTCCTTTAGTTGGAGAAGAACTAGTAGTTTGAAAGACAAATTGGTTCATAGTCATCTACAAAAAAAATCAAATAACAAACAAGAGACCAAAAGGATTTTTTAAATGTGGTACATGCAATTATTGCCAATATATGATTCAGACCAAATGCTATACAGATAAATTTGGAAAAATATGGCATATTAATGATTTTCTTAATTGCAAATCTATGGGCGTTATCTACTGCCTTTCCTGTCCATGCCCTAAATCATATATCGGAATGACAACCCGACCTTTCAAAAAAAGATTATCAGAACATATTTATAATATTAAAAATGGTTTGAGAGACCAGAGAAATTTCAAACCTATCACGACAGTGGCTAAACATTTTTTGACTCACCATGCGAGTAATCCCGAGTGTATTAAAGCTTTTGCGATGGAAAGTGTTCAACTTGGGATCCGAGGTGGTGATGTTCAAAAAGAACTTCTTAGAAAAGAGACGAGAAAAATCTTTTTTATGGGGACTATGATTCCCAATGGTCTCAATGACTATAACAGCTTTATCTCTTTTATTTAAAGTCCAACCAATTCCAGCATGATGGTCTTAATAATTTCACCATTTGAAACTCCTCATTGATCTATAATGGGCAAATATTAAATTGCTGCCATTAAATTTGCATACGGGTGGTCTGTTCCTTCCCTCCTTCTTTCTTTCCTTTGTCTTATAGCAGCCATATGGACAACCTTTAATATCTACTATACCTATTGTTTATATTATTTTCCATTTTTAGCAATTCATTAACATATATTTTGTCGTTAATGTGAGAGTTTTTTCTTGTACATTAATTACCATTCCAGATACACTTTACAAAGTATTTTATAACAACAACGTTGTTGCATCCATATCTCATATTAGATTTATATTTAAATATAATAAAACTCTTATTCCCGTTTTTGGCATAATAGTATGGAAATAAATATATAAAAAATTACTTACGACAATAAGGTATTGATGAGGACTCTTTATCTTAACGATTTGGAGCCGCTCAGAGAAATACATTTATTTTTACTATAAATCTAATCTGTGTATATAATGAAATTACTATACACCTATTCTCCAAAATCCCATAGCATCTGTGAAGGATCATTACCGATTAGCATTCGTTATGTATATCAGCAACTATTAGAAATTGTAAATATTAGGATTACGAGATGTCATTCATTTCATTGGTCCATTCTCATGTCAATCAATACTTTATAACACTCTGTTTGGCTTTGAATATCACACGTGATAGATCTACAAACACCTATCCTTTGATTGGTACAGATCATCACATGACCTAACACACCTATAAACCAGCACTATATAAGAGCTGTCATTTGTTCCCCGTATTCAGCCTTGAAAAAGCAGCCCAGCGAAACGCGCGTTGGCGTTTCAGGGCTCCTACATCCATCTCCTGCGTTGGCACTGCTTATAGATCTTATTTTTGGAGGTCTTTTCTTACATCCAGACCATTTATATGCAGGAGTACACCTGCTTTATTACAGGTTTATTATGACCATAGTGGCACTTTAAACTTATTCAAGTTCTTGTGCATATAGCTGAGTGTTGTAAATTGTGTGTAGGAGCTCTTGCAAACATAGTTTGCATTTTAAACTTGTATTGTATCACTGTATGTTACTATTTGTTCTTTTATTTCGCTTATTTTTCTACCCTTATTTTAATGTATACTAATAAAGGTTACATTTTAAAAATTATCTCTTTGAAGTGCCCCAATTACACCCCTTCTCTCTATTCTATTTGTACAATTGATATTGTGTAGGGTGCACCCCCTGGTTGGTATTTTTATATCCCAGGTCGGTTATTCAACATTTATTCACTATTGGAGGAGATAAGCTGATAGATTACATTTTTATAATATCTTGTGCGGTGGTAAACCCTCTTTTGTTCAACATTAACATTACATTGTTACATTTATCTTGGAGCTCCAGAATTGGGCACAAATCACCCAGTTGCTGACTGGGGTCTTTAGCTAATATTTTGTCTGAAACAAGGTACAGACTTAGTACAGTGAAAGCAGCCCCTCATTTCATCACACCAAAAAGCATCATTATGTGTAGCTGCAAACATTCAAAAACTAGTACAGATAGTATACACTGTCGATTCCTAAAGTACTGTAGCCTACAATTACTAAACATTCGCAAATCTTTACTCACAGAACAAATTTGTTCCCCCTAAAGCATCCGTATGATACAAAGTGTATTGTTTTGTGTGGTCTGAAATCAATGTACAAACTTAGAAATGAGTTTACAGTACTAAGGAATGCTGATAGTTATATATTCAATGAATGTGTAAATGAACAAAAAAATCGACATTTCAAATATGCCTCAAGTCATGTGTGACTTATCCAGAAAAGTTTTTAGAAGAACCTTGATGTGTTTGACCTTTTATTTCTTTTTTTTGGGTTTGATTTGCCCTTCATTTTTATACATTCAGCATTCTTGTAATATATTTCTCAGCTGTAATACAATTTGAAAAAAAATAAAAGGAAAAATCCACAGAAACACCTGAAGTTTATAATTGATAAATGTATATATCTTAGTATTTGTATATGTGCTTATGTGTAGATCTGTTTGATTTATTTATATTTATTTCTTTGGATACTTAGAATTAGAGACATAGGGGCTGATGCAGAGTTGGTCAAAATTGCGCCGCAAATCGCTGCTGAAAATTGTGTTCACTAAAAAAACTGCAATTGTGGACCTATGCAAATCTGCAAGATACGTGAAGGTTTAATACGTGATGGTTTAAACCAGGCATGTGGCACATACACTTATGCCATCGTTTATAACCATTAGTTTTCTTTGCAAAATATGCATTCGCTATTTGGCATCAACTTCAAAAATCTCTGCGATATGGGAGAAACAACTCCCCATCTCATGTAGGTTAATAAAACAGTTTCTTAGACACATGCACAAAAGTATAACCTATCAGCGTCAGCAGTGAATTCACAAACAGCCAGTTACATGCAATTCACTATTGCTGGCGACTGCCATCATCATCATCATCACCATCAGCTATTTGCACCTGCCTTTGACCACCGGCAAATAATACAGCTTTGTCAGGTGTATATTTTTTTCTGTGATCTGGTCTGCATCTGTCTGCAATTGCATGGAGATGCCTTTATTTTACTCTGACTACACCAGAATACCACTTTCCTCCCCCATCCTACTTCTCTAGGTGCAAATAGACACATATGCATGCAACCAATTTTCTGAGCAATTTCACACAGCATACACTATGCAGCCTGGCATAGTACTTACTCTGCTTCAGCCCCATATAGTACAGCCAAGACAAAAATATGCTGTTTAAAATTTACTGCAGCCTATTTTTTTTACCATAGTATATCTCATTGTACAGCTGTATATTTTCTAAATTGAATGACAAATTCACCCACACTAAGGCACTGGGAGACAAATATCTCAAGGTCGTTTATGAAGCGTAGACATTTAGCACATTTCTAAAATATTTTCTGAACAGACCAAAGTGAAAATGTGGTTAACTGTGTAGCAGGGGACTGCTCTGATGATAAAATAGTAATACAGTTAGAACCAGTCTCAGGCTAAGCATGAGTGAGGTGGGTCAGCAACTACGAGAAAGGTGTGAAAGAGAGATTATGAATGGTAAAATATGTGGTAAGAGTAGCTGTGAATGGTTTAGAACAGAGTGGGACTGGCACAGTGTTTAGCATTGCTGTCTTATCAGCATCATCAGCTATTTATATAGCGCCACAAATTCCACATTGCTATGCAGAGAACACACTCACATCAGTCTCTGCCCCAATGGAGCATACAGTCTAAATTCCCTAACATACATACAGACAGAAAGAGAAAGTGTGGGAGGAAACCTGAGCACCGCGCACCTGGAGCATGCAAACACAGGGAGAATATATAAACTCCACACAGATAAGGCCATGGTTGGGAATTGAACTCATGACCCCAGTGCTGTGAGGCAGAAGTGCTCACCACTGACTCACCATGCTGCCCCGCACAGCTCACATAACAGAGCCTCTGTTATCATGAAATTGATTCCCGACCAGAGAACTATCTGTATGGAGTTTGTATATTTTTCCTATGTTTACACAGGTTTTCTCCAGGTGCTCCAGTTTCCTCCCACACTCCGAATACATACGGTACATGGTAGGTTAATTGGCTGCTCATTAAAATGGACCCTAATGTGTGCATGTTTACGTGTTAGGAAATTTAAATTGTAAGCTTAAATGGGACAAGGACTCATGTGAATGATAAATATTCTCTGTATAACACTGCATAATATAGCAGCCCAATATAAATAAAAAATAATAAATAACTAAATAAATAGCAATGGTTGAGCACTGGAGAAGGTCTGACAGAAGGGAGCCCTAGGGAGAGCAGATTGAAGAAAACAAAATTGAAGGAAATGAAACTAGTTTGGGTAAATAATACCTCTAGATGATCTTAGAAAGGTCATACATTCTTCCTGTGGATATTTCATAGGCCATTGAGAGAAGACAGCTGAGCCATTTGTATTGGTTACCATTTGAGAATATAGAGCACAATATATCCAATAACCTGTTCAAATTTGCAAGAACATTTCAAAAGCAAAGAAAATGTAGTAAAAGAGACATGAAGCCCATAGCGTTATATTGTTTAAATGCTTGGAAAAAGATATCACTCACAAAGCAAAGTTGCACTCAGAGTAGAGGGTGATACTCATCATCATCATCACCAACATTCATTAATATAGATCAAGCAGATTCTGTAGCACTTTACAATTGGGAAGAAACAGTAATAAAACAATACTGGGTAATACATACATACGTAGAGGTAAGAAGGCCCTGCTCGCAAGCTTACAATCTATGGTACAATGGTTTGATACACAAGGGTAAGTGCTACATCATATTGAATATTTGTCCAGCTAGAATGCACAGGTTGCAAATTATTTAGTGGGCTGTATGATCAGTCACACAACTATGAGGGTTGTTTTCTTGTGTTAGCTGTGTAGAGGGTGTTAATAGGGTAACAGAGGTGGGTTTCAGAGAAAGCTTGAAGGTTTGAAAACTAGAGGAAAGTCTTGTGGTGCGAGGGAGTGAATTAAATAAAGTAGGTGCTGCACGAAAAAAGTCCTGCAACCAAGAATGGGAGGAAGTAATGACAGTGAAAGAGAGACGCAGATCTTGTGCAGAACGGAGTTGTCGAGTTGGGAGATATTTTGAGACAAGTGAGGAGATGTATGTTGGTGCAATTTTGTTGATAGCCCACTAATAGTAGACAAATTTTATATTGGATTGTTTGAAAAACAGGCAACCAATGTAGAGACTGACAGCAGTGACTCAGCAGACAAAAAACGATTTGCAAGGAAAATCAATCTAGCCACTGCGTGCAAAATAGATTTATACTCTGGGGTATGTAAGTAGAACAATTTCACTCACCATGTTGGGTATTAATGGCATAAACCATAGGGATGTAAAATGAGCATATTTTTTTCTTCTTGCCTGATTGGCATATTTGTGTGTGTAGAATTAGCACAGAATAATATTAGAGATCAATGTAAATATTCATTTTACCTAAGGAAGGGGGGGGAGGTTATCCACCCCTAAACATATTATATTCTTGTATTTACTGTTTTTGTAATAGTGCAAATTTAGCATTGACTGCTGATATTTGCTTTTTTTCGGTGTACAAGCATGTAACATAATAACACAGTAACATAGTTGATGAGGTTGAAAAAAGACACCAGTCCATCAAGTTTAGGATCTCCTGCGATCCCTCACTTATACTTGAAATTGATCCAGATTATGCAAAAAATCCCTCCAGACTCAATATTGCAGTTCTATTTTTTTCCATATTTCCACTACTATTATTCATTTAAATTAATGGTCGTATCCCTGGATACACTTTTCCGCTAAAAATTTGTCTAACCCTTTCTTAAATATATATATTGATTCTGCCATCACAACCTTCCCTGGCAGTGAATTCCATATCTTTACTGCCCTTACTGTAAAAAACCCCTTCCTTTGCTGGTTGTGAAACTTCCTCTCCTCTAACCTTAGGGGGTGACCGCGTTTCCTGTGTATAGTTCTTGGGGTAAAAAGTTCCAATGAAAGTTCCTAATGTATTTGTATGTAGTAATCATATCACCCCTTAGACGCCTCTTTTCTAAAGTAAACATGCCTAAACTGGCTAACCTTTCCTTATAACTGAGTGGCTCCATACCCTTTATCAATTTTGTCGCCCTTCTCTGAACCCTTTCTAGTTCCAAATTATCTTCTTTATAGAGTGGTGTTTAAAACTAAACTCCATATTCAAGATAACTTCTTACCCACGATTTATACAGTGGCAAAATTACACTGTCTTTCATTGCATTTATGCCCCTTTTTATGCATGGCAATACATTATTTGCCCTTGTAGCTGCTGCATGACATTGAGCACTATTGCTAAGTCTACTGTCTATGAGAACTCCCAAATCATTTTCCATTATAAATTTCCCTAAGTTAAGCGCATTTCATTTATAGATTGTGTGTTTTTTTTTTATCCCTAAATGCATAACCTTACATTGATCTATGTTAAACCTCATATTCCATTTGGCTGCCCAATCCTCTAGTTTATTTAAGTCCCTCTGTAAAGAAGCTACATCTTGCTCTGATTTTATTACCTTACAGAGTTTAGTATCATCCGCACAAATGGAAATTTTACTCTCCAAACCATCACCAAGGTCATTAATAAATTTATTAAAAAAGAGTGACCCCAGCAAGGAATCTTGAGGTACTCCACTTAAAACTTTTGACCAATTAGAAAATGTTCCATTTAACACAACTCTCTGTTCCCTATTCTCTAACCAGTTTTCGATCCAAGTACAAATGTTTCCTAGACCCAGTTCCCTTATTTTGTAAATGAACCACTTGTGTGGCACTGTATAAAAGGCCTTTGCAAAATCTTAGCTTAACATGAACAAAACAAAATTTATTGTCTTCCCTCCTGCCAGAGTCACCACCTGCCCTCAAATCTCCCTCTCTGTTAATAACACCACAATTTCCGCAGTCTCTCAAGCCCTCTGCCATGGTGTCACACTTGACTCCGCCCTCTGCTTTATTCCTCACATCCAGACTCTCTCCTAGTCCTGTTGACTTCACCTTAAAAACATTGCCAGAATACACCCTTTTCTTACTCAACATGCTAACAAAACTCTTATCCATTCTCTCATCATCTCATGTCTTGACTATTGCAACCTCCTGCTATCTGGCATTCCTGACACCCATATATCCACACTCAGTCCATCCTAAATGCTGCTGCAAGACTCATCTCCCTCTCTCACAGCTCCACATCTGCTGCACCACTTTGCAAATCCCTACACTGGCTCCCTGTGTCCTCCAGAATCAAAGTCAATTATTCACCCTTACCTACAAAGCCCTCTGCAACAACACCCCAGTATACATCTCGATCTCACATCAAAATACTTTCCCTCCCGCCCTCTTAGATCTACCTCTGACCTGCGCCTTGTCTCGTCTCTGATAACCACCTCTCACTCCCATCTACAAGACTTCTCCCATGCTGCTCCCCACTTACAGAATTCCCTACCACACTCAATCAGACTTTCCCACAACCTTCAATTCTTTAGATGCTCTTTGAAAACACATCTCTTTTTCAGAGGTGACCTTATCCTCGATAACACTATTCACACTAATGCACCCTTACAACTATCCCAATCTCCACTCTAAACCACACTCGCTCCTCTCGTTTCAGCTCTGCCTTCTTCCCCTTAGAATGTAAGCTCTTTAATAAGCGGGTCCTCCATACCCTTTGTTTTCATGTCTCCATTCATTTTGTCTGCCTTGTCTGTTCTTGTTTTATGTATGTACTGTTTTATGTATGCCCTTGTCTTGCCTACTGTATGGTGCTGCGGAGCACTGTTGTGCCTTAAAAATATATACGATAATAATAATAAATCGAAGTAGACCACATCTACTGTGCTGCCCTGGGCTAAGATCCCACTAACTCGTAGAAATTAATTAAATTAGTTTGACATGATCTATTCCTCACAAATCCATGCTGATTCCCACTAATAATCTTATTGCGCACCAAGTAATCCTGAATACTATCCCTTAATATACCTTCCAGTAGTTTCCCCACTATTGACGTCAGGCTTACAGGTCTATAATTCCCTGGTTGTGTTCTGGTCCCCTTTTTAAACAATGGCACCACATCTGCTATTCACCAATCCCTTGGTACTGAGCCTGATGAGATTGAACCTATGAAAATTAAGAATAGCGGTCTAGCTATTTCTGAGTTTAGCTCCATAAGAACCCTTGGGTGTATGCCATATGGACCTGGAGCTTTATTTATCTTAATATTCTTCAGTCGCCTTTGGACTTCTTCCTTTGTCAGCCAAGTATCAATTAATGGAATGGGTTCATTTCCATTTTTTATGTATTATTCCTACCATTTGTTTCTCTCTAGTAAATACTGAAGAAAAGAAAGTGTTTAATACCTCTTCATTTTCCTTAGTATCATTTATCAATTCACCCATCTCACTTCTTAGGGGTCCTATATTATCTTTTCTAATCCTTTTGCCATTTATATACTTAAAAACCGTTTTGGGGTTTGCTTACTTTGTTTTGTAACTTGTTTTTTATTTTCCAATTTAGCCAATCTAATTTCCTTTTTGCATTTTTTATTACATTCCTTGTACCTATGGAAGGACTCCTCAAACCCTTCAGACTTAAATGCATGCTTCTTCCTTTGCATTTGTTCCCTTAACTTTTATTTAGCCACTTTGGTTTAGACTTAATTCTTTTACATTTATTCCCCATAGGTATGAACTTATATGTGTATGTTTCCAACAACATTTTAAAGACAGACCACTTTTCTTCCGTATTTTTTCCTTCAAAAACTTTATCCCAGTCTATGCACTTTATAGATTTCTTTAGCATATTAAAATTTGCCTTTCTAAAGTTTAAAGTCCTAGTTGATCCCTTATACTGTTGCTTCTGGAAACTAAGTTCAAATGAGACCATATTATGATCACTGTTTCCCAAGTGATCCCTTACTTGAATATTTCATATCATGTAGATGCTAAGATTCTGTAAACTATATATTTCATATATTTGATGTTTTGTTTTCAAAAAGGGATTCTCATTTCTGTTAAATTTATATACTGTTCATATTGAATTTCAATTACTCTGAATAGGAATAGAAATTGCGCCCAGCATGTGGTAAACCTGTTACAAATAATAGTCTTCATTGGTGAAATGTAATACTGTCATGGGATAGCTGGTCTGTAGGCAGTATGAACCCATTGCAGACATACAAATCCTATTACTTTTTACAGACTGCAGGAGAAATGTCATGCTTTCCTATGTTTTACCACCAAATTTCAATATTACTAACAGATTAACATTTAATCTCTTTCTTTACATTTTAGACTAACTTGAATCACTACTACTTCTGTTACACTCTGCACCATACATTTAGAGAATGCATCACAAATCCTGTTTGATGGCAGTGACCATTCATGGCTTCTTAAAATAGCTTATATATAGTTAGTATATGTGAGTTATCTGATTTGTGATTTTGGTCCAGTAGCTTGATTTTCAGGTGGACCTAAATATAAGTTTCAAGTAAAACATATATATTAGGACCTGATTTGTTAAGGCAAGCAAAATGAAGCAAATTATGTTTTGTGTGTCTGTTTTAAAAAAACGCATGTAAATCGAGCATATACACGTCCACATTCAACAAGGAGTGAATGATGTTAAATACAGGTCTAGGTGTGCTCTGCTTTAACAGACAATACACTGCAGAATACATCTAATAAATATGTGGAATATAACGCACAGAAGACAAAAAAAATATAGCTATATTAATGTCACCTGTTAATAATAATATCAATGTCAAAACATTAAGAAAAAAAATGTAATTTTTCCCTACCATAAAATAAATTTATTAGGATGTTCTGATTGCCTACTGTACATAAAATGCATAAGGGTAATCAAGACTCACCTACTTTCCGACTCTTAGGAAATTAGCCATCTTGAAATAATGACATACAATAATTTCGGCAAACACACATAGCAAAAGTGACCTTGACGTCACCTGTAAGGGACACAATTCAATTCAGGCTATTAAAGGGGCAATGGAAACACCCAAACGTTGTGCAATGTAGAAGGTTTTCGAAAAAACATTATACATCGGTCTGGTGTTTTCATTGCCCCTTTAATAGCCTGAATTGAATTGTGGCCCTTACTAGTCAAGGTCACTGTTGCTATGTGTATTTGCCGAAATTATTGTATATCACTATTTCAATATGTCTAATTTCATGAGAGTCGGAAAGTAGATGAGTCATGATTTCCCTATTGATTTAACTAATGTCGGAATTTCGGTATTTTGTATCACGTACCTCACCCCCTTTGAGATACCCAAGTCTTGGCATGCTTTTACTGTACATTGAATATGTAGATACGCCAAGTCCACTCCTTGTTACGCCCATAAAATCGTAGTCTGTTGCAAGGGTTCTTTGTGCTCATAGTTAAATTGGACGTTGCTGCATTACCTGCCGTATGGTCCGGTTCAGGTCATGAGCAGAACAATTTTACGCAAAATATGGCATGTATCAGTATTTACATTCCTTATTAAATCATGCCTCTAATGTTTTGGAAGTAAAAGAAAAAGTTACATATCATTATTATTAATATTTTATTTCTGCAATGTATTGCTTAAAAATTGATTTTTTTAACAAGAAAATCTATTTCACTTATTTATATTACTACAGTTGAAAACTCCTTTATGTTCACAGATTGTACTCACACTGAGTAAATGTAATTATCTTTACTTTTTCAGCTGGCAATTTTAAGAAACCTAATTCATCTCAAATATATTTTATTTTACTGTATTTACTGTATGGTTTATCAAGGCAAAAGATGTTATATGTTGAGAAAAATATAGAATCTCATTTGCAAAGTTAGATTTTTTACTGCACTAACATTAATAAGGAAAAACACACTTAAGCTAGAACTGAACATCTTGGAACAAAGGCATGCTGCGTTTATAGAAAAACTTATACTGTAGGAGCTCAACAGAAGTCCATTTAACAGAAGCGCAACATGCTGTAGAACATCTTGACTTATTTGGAAGACATCCATCATTAGACATAAATGAAATGTAGACTGCAATATACATATGCATATGCTAAGTGGATACATATTTTAATTAGCCACAGACCATCTGGCCCCAATATTTAACCAAAAATGTACCTGTCTCTGCAATTAAAATATTTGTGATTTTATCTATATGTTGCAATATAGTTGAAGAAATGTTATTAAAACAAATTAAGTTTTGATTGTGTTCAGTCTATTCTCCAACATACAATACTAAATATAAATGTAAAGTTTATTTAAGTATTTTTGCACCATATGTATTTTGTGTTAGAATGATTTTTATATTTTAATGGATGTAATATAAAGAATTACTCTAAGACTTGAAATATGTTCTGCTCATATCTTTAAACAGAAGGTTAAGATAAAAAAAGGATATGAAAGGAGAATATAAATTATTGGGCTCACATTCAAGAAAAGTGTCTTAGTCACTGACATTTCATAGAAAAAAAATATTTAGTTGATGTTTATTCTAATATCTATATTAAGGAACTAAAAATAAGTTTCTTCATGTGTTTGTGGCAGCTGAAAGGTGGTCAACTATTGCTATACTGGAGTTTATGGCAAAAAATGGGCCGATTATTGAAGTGACATCATAAAAACATTGACATCATTTCTATGTTTTTTTTTTTTACTGTTAATAAACAGACACAAACACGTGTTAGTATTTTGTACTAGCTGAAGTACCCGGCGCTGCCCAGGTTTAAATCTTTAAATTATTATGCTATCAATTAGTTGGATGTAACAGTCAGCCTTTTAAAAATAATTAGCAGCTTAGCAAGTCTTTCAACACACCCATGAGTTTGCTGTTCAGTGTCATTTTTGTTTTTACTTTAAATTCCGTACAAATCTATCCAGTGAAAGGCCCAGAACAGGCTCCCTGGGTCAAAGTTCTGCCCAGTGTACACCCTAACCACCGTTAAAACAAGGCCAGGATCCACTGGACCACCTTGTGTTGGTTTCATCCGAATCGGTGCAGAGGTGTTCAAATGCATAACCACAGACAAACAAACTAAGGATGTGCACCGGCCACTTTTCGGATTTTGGGTTCTGATTACCTTTAGCTTTTGGGTTCTAATGGGTTTTGCCAAAACACCCCCCTCAATGTTTTGGGTTTTGGGTTCTGTTTTTTTTTTAAAAAGCATAAAAACTGCTAAAATCCAGATTTTTGTTTTTTTTCCTTCCTACGCTATTATTAACCTCAATAACATTCATTTCCACTCATTTTCAGTCTATTCTGAACACCTCACACCTCACAATATTGTTTTTAGGCCAAAAGGTTGCACCGAGGTAGCTGGATGACTAAGCTAAGCGACAGAAGTGGGCGGTCCATCTAGGAATGGCACTGCAGTGGCAGACAGGATGGCAGTTTGAAAAACTAGGCCCCAAAGAGCACATAATGCCAAAAGAAGAGGTGCAAGATGGAATTGTCCTTGGCCGCAGTTATCCACTTTGCCATAGGATGACTGCTGTCGTACTTCGTCCTCATGGCAAACGACTGTTGTACGGTCAATTGCTTAGTGAAAGACGTAGCGGTCTTACAACTTCCCCTCTGGGAGGATGACTGACTCCCAACAGCAACAGCAGCAGCGGCAGTAGTAGGCGTAGCGCTGCAGGATCCTACGGAAGAATCCCGGATTAAGGAGGACTCAGTCATGCCGGTGACATGGCCTGCAGGACTACCTCCGATACGGATCGAGGAGGAAATTGACGAGGAGGGTGTTGCTGGTGTGGATACAACAGGACCAAGGGATTCAGGTGTCCTTGGACTGCTGACGGTCCTAGCCACAGTTCCTGAACTAAATACAGAATTATGAAGGGTCTTCAGGTGATGTATAAGGGAGGATGTCCCTAGGTGGCCAAAATCATTACCCCTGCTTATTGCAGCTTTACATAAGCTACATATGGCAATACATTTGTTGTCTGGATTGGGATAGAAATAATTCCAGACCGAAGAGGTGGATTTATTGGTCTTCTGCCCAGGCATGACGATGGGCTTTTTCATCCCATGGACAACATCTGTTTCCCCCCCTGGTGCCTCATTTAAGCAAACCACATCAGCATCCTCCTCGTCAACTTCCTCCTCAGCGCCAGCTACATCAATATCCTCCTCCTGGTGTACAACATTGACACCTTCATTATCAAAATCTGGAACTGCACTGTGGGTGATCCTTCCAGCATATGCAGAGGACGTGCTGCAAATGGTGGAAGGAGCTACCTCTTCCCGTACAGTGATGGGAAGGTCAGGCATCGCAACCACCAACACCCTTGGACTCTCCTTGGGGATTTGTGATGCCATGTCTTTAGAAGGCAGAGTTGTTTGTTGTGCTTTTGATGACAGCTTAACTCTCTTAAATTTTCTAGAGGGGGGGAGAAGGAGGGCTTAGATCGTTGTGTGAAGCTGAACCACTAGTCATGAACACGGGCCAGGGCCTAAGCCGTTCCTTGCCACTCCGTGTCGTAAATGGCATATTGGCAAGTTTACGTTTCTCCTCAAATGATTTTAATTTCTTTTTTTTGATCATTTTAGTGAACTTTGGCTTTTTGGATTTTACATGCCCTCTACTATGACATTGGGCATCGGCCTTGGCAGACGACGTTAATGGCATTTCATCGTCTATGTCATGACTAGTGGCAGCAGCTTCAGCATTAGGAGGAAGTGGTTCTTGATCTTTCCCTACTTTATCCTCCAAATTTTTGTTCTCCATTATATGCAGCACAAGAGAGCGTACCCCTAAACCACACACACTCGGCAAAGCCTTTAAAAATTATATGCGGCACAGGAGAGTACCACTGGACTGGAGTTATACGGCTGTACCACTGGACTTATACGGCAGGATCAGTGGACTTATACAGCAGTACCACTGGACTTATACGGCAGGATCAGTGGACTTATACGGCAGTACCACTGGACTTTTGCAGCACAGGACAGCACCATTGGATTTATATCGCTGTACCACCAGACTTGACTTATATGGCAGTACCACTGGACTGGACTTAAGCAGCACAGGACAGCACCACTGGATTTAAATGACTGTACCACTGTACTGGACACAGGACAGCACCACTGGACTGGACTTATATGGCAGTGCCACTGGACTGGACTTAAGCAGCACAGGACAACACCACTGTAATTATGGCAGCATCACCACTGGACTGAGCAGGACAGAGCACAGAACAGCACCACTGGACTGAGCAGGACAGCACCACTGGACTGAGCAGGACAGAGCACCGGACAGCACCACTGGACTGAGCAGGACAGAGGACACCACCACACACCCTCCCTCTTCCCTCTCCAATGCCCGAGTGAAGATGGCGGTGGGAAGCGGGAAATAATATGAATCCGGATCTAGCGAGATCCGGCGGCGGGATGATGACGTTTTGCCTCTTTCTGAGTTTTGCATCGGGCGGGAATCCCCGAACAGTGCTCGGATCCGGGCTCGGATCGGCACTGTTCGGGGGTGTTCGGATTTCAAAAATCTGAACCCGCTCACCCCTAAAACAAACCAATGATTTTTATATATAAGATACACATTATTTTATTGTCTGAGTGCTTGTCTGTCTATTAACAGATAATCCCACCTGTATTCAAATCAAAGCTTTTCTTAAGATACATTGCAATTTGAATAGAGGTGGAAATACGCTCTCTATCAACAGTACATTCTGTAAGCGTAGACACACATAACAGACTGAAGTATGCCTACATGCGTTTTTACAATGATTTTACATCGGAATGCACATAACTTTTATTTGATCATAAATTAAAATAACAAATGCTAACAATATAATAATAAAAAAATGCATAAAATCATAAATTATTTTACAATAACTGAATAATTAAATCTTGAATACATACAGTGCATACAATGCGTTTTGAAAATAAACTATACTATGTCAGTAACCACTATTTTTCAGTATGTAGCAGGTGTAAAAGATATGGATGAAAATAAGTGCACATGCGGCAAACACAGGATTTGAATTAGATGCATCTGTGTGAACACACCCTTAATGAATATGGCCTACGTTAGACTGCCCCTTCCCTCCACTGTTTTGCCTTTAAGTTATAAGGGAACATAAGTGTCAGATATGTGCGGATATGAGTTACATGCAATTGTGTTCAAATATGTAAGTTTAGTTTCTATGCAAACGGTCGTACGTCCACACTTGAATCAGGCCCAAGAACTTCACAGACCAGGATATTATGGTTAGATTGCAATACGCCACTCATCACAAATGTCAATGCATTTTTGTAAATTTACCAGTGCAAATAGCAAAGGAAATGAACTACCAAGTAGTGGATGAAGGCGATATAGTCAGATGAGTCCTCTTTCACCATATTCCCAACAAATGACAATGTGTGTTAGTACCAAAAAACTCTGCAGTCCTTACAGGTGACTTTATAGTTGTGTTTCCGTATTTTGTCCACTAATTACTGTATATCAACTCTGTGTGTGTGTGTGTATGTGTATGTGTGTACATATATATATATATATATATATATATATATATATATATATATAAGAACAAGTTTGTTTGTTTGTAGGCGAATATCTTCCACACCCCTCCACCAATTCAGATGAAACCAATGGAAGGTGGTCCAGTTGGATCCTGGGCAGGTTTTAGGAGGTTTTGGGTACCGGTCGTACCTCCTGTTGGTATACGATGGGCAGAACTTTAACTCAGGGGTCCTGTTCTGAGCTTTCCACTGTATGAATTTGGATGAAAACTGCACAGACTGGTAACATCGGATCCCAGAAGACATACTAGGCAGTTGAGGTCCCGGTCGGACCTCCCGCTGGTGTACGCTGATCAGAACTTTAACCCGGGGAGCTTTGTTCTGGACCCTCCACTGGATGGATTTGGATAACATTTAATATAAAAATAAAAACAACACTTGGCAGCCACCTAATGGATGAGTTGGAAGAGGTTCTAATCTGCTAATTATTTTTAAAATATTGACAGTTACATTCAATTTCTTGTTAACTTAATAACGATTTAAGCATGGGCAATACTGGATACTTCAGCTAGTATATATATTTATACAATGGTTTCTCCATTTTAATTATGAATACAATGAGTACTTTATGGCTATCAGTTAACACTTGCACATTGCTGCAACAAAACATGTACAACATTCTCTAAATTGAATATAACTAAAAATTGCTATTGCTTTCATAAACAGTACTGTACAATACTGTAGGTGATGACATGAAAGTCTCCCTGATGCTTTTGTTTCCAATAATTAAAAATAGTAATAAGAAAAAAATTTAGTAGGTTCAACTTTCATATACAAATACATATAATAAATAAATACATTATTTCCAATCTTTCTGATCCTTTTACTATCAATTGAAGGTAAAGGAGAATACCTTGATTAAGAATTCCTTGATCTATTTATCCCAAATCTACCTCTCGTTCCCTGACCTCTCCCCTTCTTTTATATCTCATGTGACCAACTGTAACTTTTGGAGGGAGTAGAGGATGAGACAGAGAAGAAGATGGAGAAGATGCAGATACAAGGGAGATGGGCCTATATTCCCCAGAATCCATTTCAAATGACTAACATTCACCTACAAAACCCTCTACAACAAAACCCCTTCATCAAAAAAAAAAAAACAGTCAAAATACTCTCTTATCTTAGATCGTCCTCTGACCTGTGCCTTACTTCATCTCTGATAACCACCTTTCATTTTTACCTGCAAGACTTTTCCTATGCTTCTAGTAACCCATGGGATTTCTTACCACAGCCGATTAGACTCTCCCCGAGGCTTCAAATCTTTAAACACCTGTTTATTAGAACTTACCCTGTATTACTCTCTTGTCAACAGTTAAAATGTTTTCCCTCTGTGGTGAAATCAAGGGGTTAATTGTAAAAATAAAATGACTTGTCACAAATTAATTTTTAGCAATGATTTTCTTATCACTATACTCCATGTTATATCATGGTGCATCTGATAATCTGTTTTACTGCTAACCTGTATGTCTGTTCTTCTTAGCCACATTCTGTATTAGGCAACACATTTCTGATTTGGCATATGTTGTTATTGTGGAGCACACCAGTAAGCAGTAAAAGTAATTTTATATTTAATATTTGGTTTATCACAATGTGTTAACTAGTCCGGGGCAGAAAATATGGTCCATTATCTGTAATTGCTTTGCCTTTGCACGTTGAAAACAACTTCTGCAATTATATTTTATGTACTGAAGTGTGATGTTGCTACAATATATTAAATATGCTATTTTAAATATCACCAGAGATACAATAAACGAAGATGTAGGTAGACTATCATATCAACTTTTGTCAAATTTGGACAAACAATTTTGACATTATGAGGAAAGTCACTTACTGTGATTTGGGAATTAAAAGTTATTCAGCAGAGTTTAGTTGTAGTTTATATTGTAAAATCTATTTATTGCTGCTTTTCAGTATTGAAAAGGAAAAAGTTCATGCTGTCATTGATTGACCTTTAAAAAGAAAAATGTGGCTGGCTTATGGGTAATAAGAAAGCAATGATTTCTAGACATTCATATACTCTCTTCATTTGTAGGACCCTTTCCAAATAATTTCCAAGAACTGAAATGCAACTCAAAATAATGCAATTATTCAAAGTATAAAACTATAATCAAATAATTAGCAAGTTTGTGAGTCTGGCAATATAAGTTATGTTCTGGTATCATTTATGACTTTATTATGCAAAGCATATAATATTAATTAAAAAAATACCAAAAAGACACAAAGCTTACAGAAACTTACATTATTATGCAATAAAAGGCAAATTTGCTTTAGATTCAAAAATAAAAATTGGTAGTTTGTTTAAATACTTTTCAGTCATTTGTTTAAATCATTTTCAAAATGAACATTTAATTTTCCTTGTTGATTTCCATCAGATGTATATATTGCAACATACCTGCTATGAAATAAAAAAAAAATTGTTGAAACCACACTTCAGGTTATGGCCTGCCAAAAATAAAAACTACAGGAAATATGCGCAGCACCGCTAGTCCCACATAATTCTGTGATCATCTGATATCATTCATGAATAGCTAAACTTTGCTAGATATGTAAAGGCTTTATGCCAATTTTGGCTATTATTTGGCCATAATTGGCAATATATGAAATCATTTTTCAACATTACTATTGAGTTCAATTAGTTTAACTATTATAATGCTGCACACATATGGCCTGATCCATGTTTGAATGTCTGTCGGCTTGCCTAGCGTATATTGTTTGACTCCACACTGAACATTGCCCAGAAACGGAAATTTCGCAAATGAGTGCATTTGCATACAATTCATGTCTGAATGCAAAAGACACTTACAACTGTCTATGACTTGAAAGGCAAAACAGTGGTGGAAAGAGGTGGATTAACATAGCCCATGTACAGTAAAGATGTTCCATGTTCTGTGTTTTCATAAAACACGTGATTACAGTCATATCGTTTGCACTCTTTATAGGGCAGGCATAACTGACAGATGGCAGTGATGGCTAAAGACTGCAGTGCTTCGCACAATCTAATGGAATGATTGCCATTTCACCATATGATACTACTCTTCTCATTAAACAATACTATCTAAGCCCATTGCACGGGGATGCAAATTGTACACAGACAAGTCACAATTGGGTTTGGAACATGTATAATTTTAGTTTAGAAAATAAGACATATAAAATATTAAAAAGCCTAACATACCTCTCCCAATTCTCCTGCTCATTCTCTTCAGCAATTGTGGATTTCACATGTTCAAGTAGCTTTACCAAATCTGTAAGTGATGGAAGGAACAACTATTTGTTATGGTTGTATGGATTTTACATTGCACACCCCTATTGACTTGGCACTTCATGAGGTTTGTGATAGGTACCTTGTCAGCAAATATCTGTCCATGTGATTTACTAAGATAAAAAGCTTTTCTTTTGTGAAGCTTGTAGCTTGCATGTTTGCAACTAACTGAATTTGTTAAAAAAACAAACCTGACTAGACAGTGCTAGGCTGGTATGCTTAATGAGGGGAGTAACTAATACTGTCATTACACAGATGAATTAGCATGGACCACCTCATACTGCTAAAAAAAAAAAACAAATAAACAAAATAAGTAGAAAACATGTAGCCCTTCTATATAAAGCCTGCAATCCAGTAGTTGAAATGTTTTGGGGCAGATATTTAGAAATTTGAATTGGAAAGACAGGAAGAAGAATGCCTGCTAGATCCTAACAGCCAGCTGCAAAAAAATTCTAGTGCAGATTGCAATTTATCCTTCTAGGAGGAGAAGATTATTCTAAGAAATGAGGCGGACACGGACATGCCGCTAAGTGCTAGTAGGAATATCTTCCAAGAGATCACCAAATACATACCAGAATGACCCATGTGAAAAGGAGGTGGGTGAGCTATTGCTAGCTGGTGTTGACACCACTGGAGCAAGCAGTCATAGCCTGAATTGATACATAGCAAAATGAGGGAGAGGGTCGTGTAGAGTAAGATACACTAAGCTAAGCTCTAACAAGCAGTGCACTCTGTCCTCCTTTTTTCTTGTCAACTCCAACCTCCTTCACCTCTGCTTCCAAGTATTCTTGCTTTTGCATCTTAGATATCAAGCTTTTTGTTTGACATTTACCTTGCCACCTTAGAATATTTACAATTATAAAACACTTGACACATTTTCCAAACTGCAGCAAAACGTGTTTTAAATTCATACCTTCATGTCTTAAATGGACAATTCATACCCTATATCTACCATAATACTCTATGTCTACCAATTTTCTTTATGTATGTATACTTAAAAAATAAAGAAATAACAAACAGAACAAAATAAATTAAACTTTACTGGTGTTCATATTTTCTAGTACACTTGCCATTTACAATTGAGGATGTACCATATGTGTAGTTCTAGCAATGGTGGCTTTTGCAACAGTTGTCTGTGGTAATATTTATGTCTTATGTATTACACTTAATCTCTTAATAATCTTGCATTCAGGCACTGGGCATGTTCAGCATTTTGGCTTTGCTTTTACTGTTTTGTGTTAGTTTGATCCATATGTTTATATACTACGTTCTAAAATGCATGGTTTTGTCTAATGTTGTGAATTCTTTGTTATTTCCTCATTATCCACTGTGTATGAAATTTAAATTGCTTAAAACATTGGGTTTGTCTTTAATTTTCATAGCCGCTGAACAAGAACTATGATGATAGATTCGGAACAGCCATCTAGGCCTTGGAGAAACAGCCCTACTCCCCAGTCCTTCACCTCCACTACAACCTCCCTCGCTTCATCAACAACTCTTTCATGAGCTCAAAATAAAAAAATGTTTCACATTTATGAATATATAAAACAATTAGAATAGAAAAAAATCACAATATTGGCAAGTGCAACCACTGATGAAACCACCATAAAAGAGGCGGAGAAACGCGTCAAAATATATATTGGTTTGGCAAGAGCAATTATTTTTTCCTGTTCCTAATTGTTATTGTGGTTCTTATTCTATACGGACTTTTATCAGCTTTTCATAAGTGAGATCATCATTTGACTCTAAGGTACACCAACTATGGACTGTGAACAGTGTTATTTTGGCTTCCAAATTGTTGCCTAATGGACTGTTTGGGTACTTTCAAATACTGATGGGATTATACCCTAATATGGAGGGCTGAATTTTGTTTTTTTCCTTGCACCTATGCTTGTAAATAGAGGTGCTTAT
The DNA here is from genome assembly GCF_038048845.1 of Mixophyes fleayi. NCBI lineage: Eukaryota > Metazoa > Chordata > Amphibia > Anura > Limnodynastidae > Mixophyes > Mixophyes fleayi. The sequence continues at coordinate 52,850,635 of NC_134402.1, forward strand.
TAGAGTGTTAACTCATTCATATCTGAGGTCCTACAGAGGTTTGCAGTTTAAGTTTTGGATCAGATGAAGTGTCTAATTGCCTCAGCATGGGTGGAGTCTAATTTCTATATGGAATATTTCTGGATAACGCCTTATGTTCAAATCTATTTCTATGTTCTTCTAGTCTGGATATCTATTGACTAAATTATCACCAAATATCAGATTCTTGTGGATTTAACTGTTTGCATCCAAAGCAATGTTCTAATAACATCAGATAATTACCACCTGGACCCGGAACGTTTTTTTGTTTTTTCAATACTGCCTATGTGGTTGCACTTGCCAATATTTTTTTTTTTTTTTCAGTTTTTTACTAGAATATTTCAAATGATTCTAATTGTTTTATATATTAATACATGTGAAACATTTTTTTATTTTAAGTTATATATTTTTGTTCTGTTCTATTAGCAATTCAGTATTTGCTTGTTGTTGCAGCTGCAGTTGGTGAAGCACCCTTAGATCATTAACCCATTAGCGCCTATTGGTTTGTTTTGTATTTATTGTTTCTTTTATGAGCTGCAAGCTGACAGGGCTGTAGCCAGGCATCTAATCCAGCAGCAGTTTTGTGCTAATAGAAAACAATACATGGTGATTTAGCATTAGTCATATCAAATGCTATTGAAATAATGGTGGCTATGCTGATACTAGAGTCATAGCTCCACCAAACAGGAGAGCCAGACTTTGGCCACAGGAGCGCATCTGGCATGGATGACCAAGAGCCACGGGGGCTAAGGGAAACTGCAAGAATCCCCAGGGACCACCACTGCTCAGCTTACCTGTAGCCAGTGCCTCCATAAGGGCTTGTCAAAAGGCTGGTGGTGAAAAGAATCAGAAAAACAAGATAATATTATTTATTCAGTTTAATTTGCTTAAAAATATAATATAATATCTATTATAATATTATAATAGATATATTACACACATATTGGGCCTGAATCACCAAGGAAAGGAAAGCAAAAAAAAAATAGTAACTTTGAACCTTGACAAACCATTTTGCACTGCAAGGGGTGCTTGATAGTTTTATTTTTACACTGACATTAATAATTTGTTTAGGACATGCTCTATCCCAATTATAACTCAAAGTTACAATTTTTTTTGCTTTACTTACCTTAATGAATCGGACCCAATCAATCTAATTAAATATGGGGTTTCACATATATTTATAAAATGAAACATGTGGAATGTGGCATCAATTAAGCCTATTAAAATATTAAGTAGCAAATCCTTGACCAGTATTTGTATGCAGAATTGTTTTTATGGGCTTTATATATTACTTGTTCACATTAGTAACCCTTACAATGCAGCATATTCAACCATGGTAATGGAAGAAAGTTGTATTTGACATAAACTGGAAAGCACACTCTTATTGTATACACATTTCCTTAAATGTAAAGTTACGTTGCACTTACAACTTAAATTTTGTTGAATAACATGATCTCTTATCCTCTGTCTTTCCAAGAAGAACAGGTAGATTTTTTAATGTTCTTCACTTGGAGTTCCATTAAAACATTACCTTCTTGAGAAATCTGAATGCAGAGTACAGAGAAAAGGATACCCTTGGCTGAGATCCAGTATGGTAGCAGTAGTGGAGATAATACACTCAGGTTCAGGGCCAGAGGTCAAGAGTATAGTCATGCAAATACAAGGTCATACTCAGGAAATAAACTACTGCAGTCACTATTGTAAACTTTTATAGTCAAAAAGGCAGGATCAAGTATGAGGTCACAGGTAGGCCAAGGTTGATACCTGAAACCATTAGAATGAATCAATGTGTAAAGGTCGGAAACAAGGTCAAACACAAGCCAAGGTCAAGTACAGGCAGCTGAGTGAGAGTTCCAATGTAAGAAACTGATTAGTTATGCCGGAGACCCTGACACCATAATGCCAGTGCCAGTTTGGGGAAGATATCTGACTGTCACTTCTTCAACTAGCAAATGTATTTCCAGGATTTGATAGCATAATACATTGGAGACAGACTGGGAGGTATCCATCTGAGAGCAATTACAAGTACAATAAGAGTTCATATATCCAATGCTTAAACTAACATAAACGAATTGAGCTGTATTGGTCACTGAACCTTCTGTCCACAATCACCCCTTTTGCAAAGTCACTGGTGGTCTTTTCTTGCAGCAATACTAGCCCTAATTATAGATAATAAGGGCATTCCAGCATTTTATACATGACCCTGACTATGCTGGAATGCTAGTTGCTTAGTTAACCCATGAGCCCGTGTAGAAACCCTTGCTTTCAATATGCTTAGTGTCCCTTAATTGCCCAGGTATTGGCATTGTTTTGCCTTTAAGTTTGGATGCAGTTTTCTATAGAGACTAATTATATTTTGCATACGTATTCTGTAATGTTTTAATGTTTTCTTTCCAACTTAGCAAAATAACAATATGCGAGAAAGGAGCATACCTTTTATGACTTTACTACAGTATATACACATATATCCAAACATTAATTTTTTTATATGGGATTAAATATATTTAATTTTTTTTATATTGTCTTATTTATTTTTTTCCAATATATTTTTAATATTATAATGCGTTTTAGTCCCTTGTCATAGCACAGATATATTTACTCACCTCATCAGAGACATGGGGGTAAATGTATGAATCTCCGGATTCTTCATCTCCGGCGTGTTCAGCCTCTTCAGCGCTTAAATTTAAAGCAGCGCTGCATTGTAAAGGGAAACTTTCCTTTACAATGCAGCGCCACTTTCAATTTAAGCGCTGAAGAGGCTGAACACGCCGGAGATGAAGAATCCGGAGATTCATACATTTACCCCATGGTTTTCTTTGTATTTAAGTGTGACTAGCTCATGAGCAGGTACACATGTGTATACAAACAGTTATTAATTATGTTTAAACACAAGAGATCAAAAAATAAAGCTACATATAACATCAATAGAATACAATCCACTGATGATTAAGAGATCAGATAGAATAATGGCTTAAGTACATAAGTGATTATAAGTCTAGCAATGACTATTACAATCAACTGAACCTCAGATTTCTCATAATCATCCTTAAGTCTTTCTTTAATACCTTTGACAACTCCACACTCTGCATTGCATCATAATCATTGCAAGAGGTCGAAGTTTACATTTAGAAGTGATGGTATGTAAAATGTAAGAGAACAGAATTCGATAGTTTTACAATGGAGAAAAATACAGTACAAGAAGCGGTATGATATACCACCATAAACTAGCTCATTTCGACCACTGATCATTGCTGAAGTTGAATCCTTTTAGCATGTGTTCATGTGACTAGTTTATATATACAGGATATGGGGGGTCTGCGCTTCCCTAGTGGTAAGGAAGGGGCTGCCGGGGAGAGGAGAGGGGGAGAGTCCCACACCCCCAATAGATTATTGGACAAAAGGTAGATCTCCCAGCGCAAAGAAAGAAAGATAGGATAGGATAGAATTAAATAAGCACAGTAGAGAATTATGCAAAAATTATTGCTAAAGGCATTTATGGGTTAATAAAACCATCTGTGAATACATGCAAAAACAAACAAAAATGCTGTCTAGGATGAGGTCTCGAGTACTGACCTAAACAGAAATGTCAGATGCATGGAGATATGGCATAAAAAAGGAAAAAAACATATTGTAGTAAGGTGGGTCCGTCCCAGATGATACTGGGCTTAATGGGACACAGATTGTTAAGTGGTATGCCAAAGAATTTGCAGCCACTCCAAATAAGCTGGAATGGAAGTTCCTAAAAACCAAACAAACTGAGAAGCTGCTCACATATCTGGGAAGGGTAGGTAGTGCACTTACCTTCCTCCCCAGGTCGACTTAGGTGGATGTCTCAGTCTTAGTTGTTCTATCCGCAGGCACTGTTCCTCTGGACCTGTTGTAGCAGTCTGATAAGTCCACACGCCCGTCTCGGATAGCGCCGGCAGTCCTGTCTCCAAGATAAGGCTGGTCCCGTAGAGGTGTCCTGGAGTGTAAGAGTCCTATAAGCAAGAAGTCTATACAAAAAGCGCTCACGGCCGGAGATGGTAAACGAGAGTCCGCTGTGATGTTGTGGACAGTGCGCGCATGCGCCAGTAGGCGGGTCAGCGCTTCAATCTCCGATTTAGTATGTGAATACAGATAGCGTCCACTGATGAAATGTATTAAAGGTGTCAATCCTACTCGTTTCACCCCGATAGGGGCTTCCTCAGGGCCCGAAGAAGCCCCTATCGGGGTGAAACGCGTAGGTTTGATTCTTGATTCTTTGGCCCATTAAGCCCAGTATCATCTGGGACGGACCCACCTTACTACAATATGTTTATTTCCTTTTTTATGCCATATCTCCATGCATCTGACATTTCTGTTTAGGTCAGTACTCGAGACCTCATCCTAGACAGCATTTTTGTTTGTTTTTGCATGTATTCACAGATGGTTTTATTAACCCATAAATGCCTTTAGCAATAATTTTTGCATAATTCTCTACTGTGCTTATTTAATTCTATCCTATCCTATCCTATCTTTCTTTCTTTGCGCTGGGAGATCTACCTTTTGACTAGTTTATATGTAAGGACTTGTCACAAAATACACAGTGATAGAAACAGTGCTAAGAGAGATATGACTGGCAAAAGAACTACAGCCAAAGATCAATAAAACCCAATCTGCAAATGACTCTGAGAAAACACAGAACATGGAATCGTTGATAATTCAGTACTACTTAATCACTTCTGCATTTTATTTTATTTATTTAAAGAGAACTTGTCACCATGTTGCTGTTATACTTACTCTAGAGTGCCATGCATATTATGCATTTAAAAGAGAAAAAAATACACAAACACCTGCCCCCATTTAGCACACTTTTCTTTACAGGATCTTTATCAAGGCACAGATTGAAACAGCTGCTGTTGTCTATCTCTGTGCACTGTACCCTGAGCTGCTATGCTGGAATAAAACTTTGATGTCTTTGTTATTGGCTGCTTGAATGTGCAAGTGTGTGTCCTAATATATACATAGGACTATAATTTAATATATATCTTCTCTGCCACAATACACACTACACCATTTTTTTTATTAAAGGTAATCGTAAGAATTCTTTGCACTGTACTAGTTTACTATGTGTAATTTTTAATACAAGGATCTTTGCAATTACAATGTTGTTTTATTTTTAAGTGCTTAGTATGCATTCAGTGCTTACAGCAGTCCATTTAAATTAAACATTCCAACTATATTTTTCCAAGTTTTTTATAAATAAGTATATTTCATGCATTGTCATGGCCATTTAAATCTTATTGGCATGTAAAGATACTCTCACATGCTCCTCAAATCAAAACCTACAGAGCAGAAGGAAGTCATGCCACTGTGTGTAAGAGAATAGTTATAGGCTGTACAGAGCTGACAGAGGCATTCTAGTGGCATATACAGTATTAATATATATTCTGAAAAAACATTATTGTAATAATTAAAGATCACTGTATGCATCTTGTTCTACAAATGTGTTGGAAGATTATTGTAATAGTTGCATTTCTCTAAAATTATTTGTTCAGATTTTTTTGTTTGGCTTTTAACATTTTAACTAATGAACATTAAAACAGGTTTCTAGGCTAAATGTATTTTTCACACTATGGGCCTGATTCATTAAGGAACTTAAATTAAGAAATTTCTTATTTAAGTCTCCTGGACAAAACCATGTTACAATGCAAGGGGTGAAAATTAGTTTTCTGTTTTGCACATAAGTTAAATACTGACTGTTTTTTCATGCAGCACACAAATATCAACTTTAAGTTTCAGTTTACAAATAAGCTATCAAGTATTTGTGTGCTACATGAAAAAACAGTCAGAATTTAACTTATGTGCAAAACAGAAAACTAATTTTCACCCCTTGCATTGTAACATGGTTTTGTCCAGGAGACTCAAATAAGAAACTTCTTAATTTAAGTACCTTAATGAATCAAGCCCTATGTGTATTTGTACCCAGGACTCAGCATATGAAATATACACTACCTCAATATTTAGATAGATGATATTGGAGCATTTATTGGTTTAGTTTAACATTTTGTAAATGTTATAGGTTTTATTAGTTATTAATTTGTTTTATATTGTATAAATCAAGTTTACTTATTTATCAGTTAATTTGAATAAGCTGAAATAGTTTAGGGAACAAAAATTTTATTTTGTCTTATTTTTCTTAAGTTTAGCTAAGATATGTTATTTGATGTTTAATTAAGTTGATATGTTTGTTGTTTAGTTTTTACTTTGTTTATGTAAGGGTGAGAAATGAGGAAGTGACCAGATAGGACTTAATGCATTGATTTTTCATCCTCATTTGCTCACTGTCAGGCTTTAAATGGTAATAAAGCTTCATTCTCTTTCTCCAAGTGACTGGAGCACCTGCTAGGCAACAGAGTATCAGTAACTGACAGTGACAGTGAGCTAAGCATGCATAAAGCCATCACCATCTGAATATTACCACCTTAGACCTTAGAGTGACCAGGCAAGCTGCAGAACAGAGAATGGGCTGTGAGTACAGTATTTTTTACATTTATATTAATATTTAATATGTTTTTGAGAAAGCAATATAGAACTTGAAGCATATCAGTATTACATAATCTGATGCCCTCCGGTTGTTGTGGAACTATAACCCCAGCATACCAGGTATACTACAGCTTGTAATTTCACAGCAAATAGACAACAACATGTTGCATATTACTAGTCCGTTTGAAAAGAATGGGAAGAAAACATAATAAATGATTAAAAAACAAACAATGAGCCCCCTTGTTTCAAAACAGATCCAGAGCTCATAGTCCATTAGTCCATAGACCATTAATGCATGGGGGCTAAGAGTGCAAAATCTATGACATCATAAGGTTATGTTAGGCTTGGCTGGTCCCACTGTAACAGGGAGACCAACAGGGTGCGGTCACCCTGTCATAGTGAGAGCCAATCCCAACCTGGTTAGCACAGGGCTCAATTCTCTATGGGTGTTAATTGCGAGGTGTAAAATGTGTCACATTTAAAGTATTAAGTCATGAAAAAGAACTAACTGTGTTGCAAACTGTGCTCACATATTGACACTTTGAAGGGTGCAGGGTAAGTGCATTGTTATGGGACACATCCTCAGTATGTTGCTATCAGTTAACACACAACCATATGTTTTTACAGAAAATCAAATGTAAAATCATGCCTTTCCTTTTTTTCGTTTGAGCCCTTCAGTAATGTTAGCTATGCTGCTTGCAAGTATTATTTACTTATGACTCAAATTTGTCAAACCATTTTGCACTGTTCAGATAAAATAATTTCTTCCTTCATCATAATTTCAAGTAATATACACTACAAAGGACTTCTAGAAGGCCAGTATAAAAGTCAAATTTACCAATATTGACATATTTTTGGATTGGATACTCATTGTGAAATAGTAGAGAGAAACTGTGGATGGTTGACCCAGGTCTCCATGATTGTGTGGATGTATTTAAGAACCTCTGTTCTAAATAACCTAATATTCAGAAAGTTCCACCACGCTGTTTTGAAAATTTAATAAACGGCATAGGTAAGTCGTTCCTTTGGGAGTCTAGTTTCGCTAATAAAAAACGTACCTGAAATCTTCTAATTTTCTTGATCCGAGAAATTAAAAACATAAAAAAAAATCCATATAGAGCAGAGAAGAAGGACCAGTCACAAGAAGCACTTGATGCTAACTGACGTCATCTCCCATAAGTCCAGCTACTTATTAGCCAGGCTGCCACTAAGAAGCTGTCTCTCATAAGTGGCGATGCGTGACAATTTGCAAAAAATTAACCCATGATCCACATTTAGGGAGAGTTTGGTCGATCATTATCATCAACATATATTTATATAGCGCCAGCAGATTCCGTAGCACTTTACAATTGGGAACAAACAGTAATAAAACAATACTGGGTAATACATACAGCTAGGTAAGAGGGCGCTGCTCGCAAGTTTACAATCTATGGGACAATGGTTTGATACACAAGGGTAAGTGCTGCATCATATTGAATATTTGTCTAGTTTGAATGCAAAGGTTACAAAGTATTTAGTGGGCTGTATGCTCAGTCAAACAACTATGTTTGGCAGAAGGTTATTGCCTTGTGTTAGCTGTGTAGAGGGTGGTAATAGGGTAACCTAGGGAGATTAACAGGGTGGTAGAGGAATATTATAAGCTTTTCTGAAAAGGTGGGTTTTCAGAGAATGCTTGAAGGTTTGAGGACTAGAGGAAAGTTTTGTGGTGCAAGGGAGTGCATTCCATAAAGTGGGTGCAGCCTGAAAAAAGTCTTGTAACTGAGAATGGGAGGAAGTGATGAGAGTGGAAGAGAGATGCAGATCTTGTGCAGAAGGGAGGTGTCGAGTTGGGAATTATTTTGAGACAAGTGAGGAGATGTATGTCGGTGCAATTTTGTTGATGGCCTTATATGTTAGTAGAAGAATTTTACATTGGATTCGATGAAAAACAGGCAACCAATGTAAAGACTGACAGAGTAACTCAACAGACGGAAAAGATTTACATGGAAAATCATTCTAGCTGCTACGTGCAAAATAGATTGTAGGGGCTAGATTGTAATTTTGGGAAGACCAATAAGGAGGGAATTACAATAGTCAATGCGCGAGATGATAAGTGCATGAATTAAAGTTTTCGCAGTATCTTGTGTGAGATATGTACGCATAATGGAAATGTTTTTTAGATGCATGCAGCATGATGTAAATATAGAGTTGATGTGGGTAACAAAAGATAGTTGCGAGCCAAGGATTACACCTAGGCAGCGAGCTTGCGGGGTGGGATTTATGGTTATTTTGTCAACAGAAATAGAAATGTCAGGCAGGAAGCTTCTATTGTTGGGTGGGAATATTATTAATTCTGTTTTTGAAAGATTGAGTTTGAGTTGGCGAGAGGACATCCATGATGAAATGGCAAAAAGACAGTTATTAACGCTAGACAACTCAGATGGTGAGAGATCAGGAGAGGATAGATAAATTTGTCTCTCATTCGCATAGAGATGATACTGAAATCCAAAGCAGCTTAATCATTTTCCAAGAGAAGTGGTGTAGATAGAAAACCACAGATTACCTAGGTACTCCAACTGATAAAGGAAGCAGAGTGGAGGTTGTTCCAGAGAAACTAACACTGAAAGAGGGATTAGATAGGTAGGATAGGTAGGATAAGATCATTGACAACCCTGGTCAGCACAGTCTCTGTTGAGTGTTCAGAGCGAAAGCCTGATTAAAAAGGATCCAATTGGTTGTTTGCAGAAAGGAAACATGTGAGGTGAGTGTAGGCAATTCTCTTGAGAAGTTTGAAGGGGCATGGGAGATGGGGCAGTTATTTCAGAGATCAGAGAGAGTTTTGGTCAGAATTTTGTTTTTTCAGAATAGTAGTCATCACTGCGTGCTTGAATAGTGATGGAAAGATACCAGTAGAGAGAGATAGATTACAGATTTTAGTTAGAGGTGGAATGAGCACACAAGACAAGGACCTACCAATTTGCAAGGGTATGGGATCAAGAGGACAGGAGTTAGAGTTGGAAGATAAGAAGAGAGTAGAAACTTCATCTTCATTTGTGGGATCAAATGAAGAGAGGATGTCAGAGGATGCTGGGAAGGAATTGAGCTGATTGCTTGTCGAGGGAGATGACACCATTTCAAGTCTGATTTTATCAATCTTGTACTTGAAATAGGAAGCAAGATCCTGGGCACTGATCGTAGTAGTGGGGTTTGGGGTGGGAGGATTGAGAAGAGATTTAAATGTGTTAAAAAGGCATTTGGGGTTAGAAGCCTGAGCATAGATGAGATTTGGAAGTATGCCGATAACTGACACATTGGTTTTGATGTCTGCTCTCCTTCGAAATAACCATAATATGCTTATACAAGGTTTAGGAAGAGTCAGAGAAACTTGTCTGGTCAAAGGCTGCAAAGAAATGTGGAGATTAAAGTACAGCAAGGGTAGCTATGTAATTTTGAAATGTTCAGGCAATAAGGTCCTGTAGTTTTGCCAACTGAATACTGGGAAAGAAAACAAAAAGCTTGCAGCGCTGCTCATGAATAAACAATTGGAATAATTATAAAACAGAAGATCTGTTTAACAAATATTACATGAGTTAAAACAATACCTAAACATTAAATGACAATTAAGAACTCAGTATAATAAATCACATATAAAATAAGTCCAAAATTTAATATAAAAATCATTTCCAGCAAATAATATAAAAAAAATATCAAACAGTGAGATGCTGACCGCACTAGATCACAATAAAATAGCTCTGAGTAAGCAGCAGTTCTAATAATGAAAATATTCAGTCAGCAGTTTTATTTTCTAGTAATGAAATGTATTATTTTTAAGTTGGTCCACATTTATATAATTGGTTAAATGGATTCAATCCTCTTAAATGAAGAAACAGAATTCAGTTTACAATGCTCTGTTAGTTTTCTATTGAAATTAGTTCAATTATAGTTTCCTCCACTTTTGATTGTATTTCAATAGGGAATCCTCTCAATAAACTGAAAGATTTTTTGATTATTTAACAGTCCAATACATTCATATATGTTCCACACAAGTGAACAGCAATATGTATTTGTCCGAGTTAGTGGTTCTGCATAGCTCTCTGTTCATATGTAGAGATGCTCAGACTCGGTTCCTCGAGAACCGAACACACCTAAACTTGGGGGATCCGAGTACTTTCACTCTTTTTCGGAATCGAAAACGAGGCAAAATGTCATTGTTACGTTGTCGGATCTGGGATCTTGTGAGTTTTGAAATCTATAAATACCGCCCTCAACGGCAATCTAGCGTCATTTGAAAGAGGGACACAGAAGGGGTAGCACAGTGTGTAGAGCAGTTGGGCAGCCAAATAGATAGAATTGAAAGAGGAGGAGGTAGCAGTGTTCAACAAAGTCTACAGTGACATTCAGGAGAGCTCCATTGTTCCATTGCTAATTCTCATTGCAGAAAAATACAAATACTAGTGCTGGCAGGCTTGGTGTATTTGTGCAGTCAAATTCTACTGTGTTATATAGGTAACACACAAAGAGGAAAGAACCATTGATAATTTTCGTTGCAGAAAAATACAAATACTAGTGCTGGTAGGTATTGTGTAATTCTGCAGTCACATTCTACTGTGTTATATAGGTAACAAACAAAGAGAAGAGCTCCATTGCTTCATTGCTAATTGTCATTGCTGAAATAAAAATTCTAGGCCTTGCAGGCTTTTCTTCTGACTTTGCAGTCAAATTGTACGGTGTTATATAGGTTACACACAAAGAGGAGTGCTCCATTGCTAAGAGTCATTGCTGAAATACAAATACTAGGGATGGCAGGCTTGGTATAAATCTGCAGATACATTTTACTGTATCATAGCTCACTCAGAAACAAGAGAGGTGGTAGGGTTCAGTGCTGAAACAGAAATTGTAATAATAGGGCTGTCAGTGTTCTTAAAAATCTCCAGTGACATTCTACTGTGCCATAGCTCATACAGAAACAGGAGGGGTGGCATTGTTTTGGTCACTCTCCAGTATCAGTCATGATGATACTAATCCCTCTACCTCATGTGCAAAAGTCTATGTTTAAGTGCATAGTGGTTTTAACTCAGGGCAACAAAAACGTAAATAAAACAATTGTATCTCTTTAAAGAAAATACATCCTCTCTAATAAAGCTGAAAGTTTACTGTAGAAAAACATAAAATTGCCAAGATGCCATTCTACCCAAAATATTACCAGGCATCAGGTAGCTCCTTCTCTTAGCTAGATTTCAGCACCTGCAATCTACACTGTCATTATATTCACCCTCATCATTGTGTACATCTTCCTCAAACAATACTAATTCATCCCCGCTGGAATCCACCAAAACACAAAGCTAATCTAGATCCAAGACCAAAATCACTTCACGGGTGTCAGTGAGCATCTTTAAACATATAGCATTAAGTAACACCTCAAACAAAACCTATGACACTCGTGTCGGCATTTAGCCTGACAAAATGTTCACGTTGGCAAGTTAAGTGCCGACATTTACACTGTCGGAATTATGTACCCTACCCCTCTGTATTGTAGTAATATACTCTGTTATACATGGAATATTCTAGTTTCGTTCTTATGTTGGTCTTACATGCAAGATGTCTTATGCCTTTATGCTGAGATACAACTCAGTTTAATATAAAAGCTATTCCACAATGAACTTCTCAGTGTGTGCCTATTGACAAAATGAAAGAAATATAATCTGCAATCATTTTAAAGGTATCCATTTTTGACACACAGCATTTTGACAGTCTAATACTGTATTTGTGGCAGTTATGTATTGACCTGGAGCAAATAAGGTCAGAAGTTCACCAAGTTTGGGATTTCAATAATACATTTTACATTTATTTGGATATTATCTTAGCTCAAAACAATGTTGTATACAGTTCCTTACCTTGGTCCCAAGCCAGTCAGAGGATAATACCAAAAGTGTCTACTCTTCTTTTACTATTCTAGCCAGTGTGCAGGAAATGCAACAACTGGATACATAATTAAAATGTTGGCTTCTTGACTCTGCAAATCTCTATAGTCACTACGGGCAACTCTCAAAAACTAATGTAGTCTAATGTAATCTGAAATAGCAGCAAGAGAATGTTAGTGTTTAGTCATCAGTATCAGAGTAAAAAACAACAACAGTAGAGATTCTACTTTAGGACGTGTGATATCCATATTATCCCCTTAGTCAAGCATCTTATTTGAAAGAAGAAACATACTTTTAAAAACAAGAGGTATTTTGACTTAAAGTACCTGTGGTTCTTTTATGACTTCTTGTATCAAAGCTCCATTACTATGTCAAATGATGTGAATGTAATGATCAATAAAGGATCCCTGATCAGTAACTGAAGGAGGAGTGAATCCTCGGGCAGGAACTAACATAAATGGACAGAATGGGTAGATTAGGGTATTATGCAGGGGGCATATGATATATTGACATAGCATAATGGATGCAGTATCTAAGGAAAGGGTTCACAATCACATAAAAGTCAGATAGACCAGGGTCAGAAGTCCAGCGTTGGCAGTCATATTGCTAAAGGTCAAAACCAAGATGATTAATCAGTCAGGCAGGAGTTAATACAAAGAGTCAAATGAAAACATAACCAGAACACATACACAAACAAGGCTGTCAAGTAAGCAAGTGGCAGAAATAACACAATGATGGTGAAAGACATATCATAAGCAGAAAAATACTGGAAAACTGAGTTCCTGAACTCAGTGTGAACTTGTGCCTATAACAGCCTTTCTCTCTAATTTTCTTGATGCATTCCTCTGTTTATCTGTCCTGGTGCTGTCACTCTCAGCCCAATCTCCATATTCAGCCAGTCATAAATCAGAAGGAACGGACTTAACCTAAGGATCGGAGTTCGTATCTGTGGTAGAGAAAGGGGTATGGGCTGAAATAGGAAACTTAGAGTACTGAATACTAGCAGGTTCACGCAAGTTTGCAGCAACTGTAGTCACAGAGAGAAAAAACACATAAAAGCCCCCAAAAGCCTTATAAATTCCAGAGGTTCTTCATTACAATCCAAAATCCCTTAAATCCAATTATAAATCTCCCTCTCCAGTAGATAGACAGCAATCTGTCTGCTCCTTGTAGATACAGGAGATAATTCACTATAAAGAACTTCAATTAAATCCAGAACACTTTGAAGAAAGTTAGGGAAACTATTTTTGTGTAAGATTTTAAATATCAGGTGTTACAAAAGATGAACAGGAACAAGATCTGGACTTGCATTAATGTGTGAGAAATTCAGAAAATAACTATACTTCCAACAATCAAGTGGATTCCATTTTGGGATGAGGCATTGCATAATGATCAGCAAGGGATTGCTGATGAGTAAATAAAGGAGAATGGAATTGGAGGGCAGAGATTAAAATAAATGGATTGGTTGGTCGCTTGGGAGATTATGTAAAGAAGGCTCATGAGTTGTGGACATAGTAAGACTATTATAGTAGCCAAGGGAAGAAGTGGCAGCTACAAAATATTCATACAGAACAGAGTTAGAAGTCCAAAATTTAATAAATACATAAACAGGACACAGAAACAACAAAGAATATCAGACAAGACTGAAGCAAAAATAACACAAGTATACCTGTCGTCCAAACCACTATAGGAAAATCTAGTTCCTGGTCTCAGTATATTGGGTTATGTACGTTTTTGCTACAATGAAAATGTCGACACTTAACCTGCCGACACGAAAATGTTGACAGGCTAAATACTGCTTTTGGGTTGCGCCATTGGTCTTATAATGTCGCCAATTGTCAACTTGTCACACAATGTAAGTCTTGGCATGTAGCCTGCCAACATTTTCGTATTGATTTGTTAAGTGCCGACATTTACATTGTCAAAAAGACGTACGCCACTGATATTCTTAAGCCTATAGAGGCCCCCTTTTTCCTCGTTACTGCCCTCAGATACTCATATACCCCCAGGGATTGAAATAGCATAAGGAACATCATATCTAGAATAGGAGATACTAAGGGTGACAGAACAAGGACAGTGAAATAATGGCAATACTATTAGAATAAGGGAGACACAGGCTATACAATAGAATAGTGATAACAGTATATAAAAGACACAGGCAATGATGGAAGGCACAAGGCCACAGACTAAGACACATACTGAGACTAGGATGCAGCAAGTTCAGATACAAAGTTACAAAGCATGGCTGGGCCATGGATAGGCCACAAGATACTCCAGAAACCTCCCATGTACTAACAGGTCTCTTGGAGATTTATGAGAAATTTCTACTTCTAGGTTTGTTAAAGCAGAGAAGACAAACACATACAATGAAGAGACAAAAGTCATAAGATAACATGGAGAACGATATACCACAGCATAGAAACATAGAATTTGACAGCAGATAAGAACCGCTTGGCCCATCTAGTTTGCCCATTGTTTTATTAACCTATGGTAACCTTAAACCTTATTTGATCCCTTATTCTTTATAAGCCTATTCTTATGTCTATCCCAAGCATGTTTAAACTGTTCTACTGTATTAGCCTCTACCACCTCTGATAGGATGCTATTCTACTTATCCACTACCCTTTCTGTGAAGTAGTTTTTCCTCAAATTTCCTCTGAACCTACTACCCTCCAGTGTCAGAGCATGTCCTCGTCTTCTAATACTTCTCTTCCTTTGAAGAATGTTTCCTTCATGTACCTTGTTCAAACCCTTGATATATTTGAAAGTTTTTATCATGTCCCCCCTTCCCTTCTTTAGTCCAAACTATACATATTAAGTTCTTTTAGTCTTTCCGGGTAAGTTTTTGACTGTAGGCCATGCACAATTTTAGTTGTCCTTCTTTGTACAGTTTCTAATGTATTTATATCCTTCTAGAGATATGGCCTCCAGAACTGAACACAGTATTCTAGATTAGGCCGTACCAATGACATATACAGTGGCATTATTACTTCTTTCTTTCTGCTACTGATTCCTCTCCCTATGCAACCAAGCATTTGACTTGTGCACATCAGCATAACCACTAATAGATAGGGAGAAAATCTATACTTATGACAAGAACTGTACATCTTAAATACTTTCAACTACATTAAAAATAGAAATGAGAGTGTAAAAAAAAAGCTTTCGTTATGTGACTTGCAACAGCCTCTTTACAAATTTAACATAATTCTTTTATAGTCACTGTGCAAATGCAGCTTTCATACTATAGTTTAAATGTTAAATCATTACTTAGGTATATCTCCTCAAAAATATATATTACAGTAAATGCCTATGATTCACACAGGAAACATTGAAGGTGCTTCTCAATGTCCTACTTTCCAAATCCCAGTAGACTGCACCATATGATAATCTTTGAACATAACAGTTGGATTTGCAACTGTGCTAAGAAAAATAAATGCAAGTATTTTCCACTGTAAAACAGTCTGAAATCTCAGTAAAACATAATCTGTGATGATCTGAAATAGTTGTAGGACTATCACTGTAGTAGTGTTAAATGAATGTATTAATTTTTATTTACATTAACAAGTTAGACAAATTTACAGATTTTCATATCTGATTAAAATAACATATGATTCAATCGTTTCCACATACCTTACATAATATTAAGGTCACAATCAAGTTATTTAATACTGTATTGGCTTTAACATGAATCTTGGGCTGGCAGATTATTGATGAGTTTGAAACTGCTATAATTTATGGTTCATTTTATGTATTTTACAGGTTTATTTAATCAGTGAGTAATAATGGCAAATCAATTCATATAAGTTGTAGTAAAGCAAAAATATTATCAAGTAACTTAGATCAAAACTAGATAAACTTTATACTGACTTTATACTTATCAATTGAAAAAGCATTGCTAAACTACTTTTTATTCCGCTAAACCTGAAAACATGATACAAAGATTTTCAAATGGGGTTTAAATGTGACACATTATATTGTACTTATTTGCAGAAATAATTAAAAAGTATATGGCACAAAAAATAAGAATGGCAGTAATATTTATTGCCTGTTATATAATCTAAAGGAGATTACTTAAAGTGCAAGTAAACACCCTATAGGATATTAATATGAATCAAAACCTGTGTATTAATGTGTTAATAAAATACCTAAATTATGTCTCTTCAGCAAACCCCATTGCTGAATTCAGAAATTGCTAATTAGTGTGGAACTTGCATTACAGGCTAGTTTTAAACATAGGGAGGCCCTGCACAGAAATCAAGATGGAGTCCCCCACATGTATTCCTCCTTCCAATGATTGTCCTGCTGAATTTTATCCATGTGCAAAGCCATCATCTTTGTGCACACAGACACCAGCTTTGGTGCTAAGCTCAAAAGTAGGTACAAAGATACAAACTTGCAATCTCCCCTTTTGCAGTATACATTCTCTTTGTAAATTAATCTGTAGTGTTATTTACTTATACATTCGTAATTACTAGAGATGAGCGCACTCGGATTTATGAAATCCGAGCCCACCCGAAGGTTGCCGATCCGAGTCGGATCCGAGACAGATCCGGGTATTGGCGCCAAATTCAAATCTGAAACTGAGGCTCTGACTCATAATCCCGTTGTCGGATCTCGCAATACTCGGATCCTATAAATTCCCCGCTAGTCGCCGCCATCTTCACTCGGGCATTGATCAGGGTAGAGGGAGGGTGTGTTAGGTGGTCCTCTGTCCTGCTATATCTCGTGCTGTTCAGTTAAGTTCTGTGCTGTTCAGTTAAGTTCTGTGCTGTGCTGTGCTGTGCTGTGCTCAGTCCAGTGGTGCTGTGTCCTGTGCTCTGTCCTTCTGAGGTCAGTGGTGCTGCTGGGTCCTGTGCTGTGTCCTGTTCAGTCCAGTGGTGCTGTGTCCTGTGCTCTGTGCTACTAAGGGCATAGTTATTTCCCCAATATTCCCAAGTGTTTAAAAAAATAAAAAAAAGTTATTTAAAAAAAAATACAAAAAACTAATTAAATTTTTTTTTAATTACAACAAAATTTGCACAACCAATCCTGCAGTATAAGCCCATTGGTACTGCAATATTACCACGTTCACACATTCAGCAGTAAAAGTCCAGTGGTTCTGCAATATTACAAAGTTCACACATTCTGCAGTATCAGTCCATTGGTGCTGTGTCCTGTGCTCTGTCCTGCTGAGTTCAGAAGTGCTGCTGGGTCCTGTGCTGTGTCCTGTTCAGTCCAGTGGTGCTGTGTCCTGTGCTCTGTGCTTCTAAGAGCATAGTTATTTCCCCATTATTCCCAAGTTTTTAAAAAATAAAAAAAAGTTATAAAAAAAATAAAAATTAAAAATTAAAAAAAAAATAATTATAACCAAATTTGCAAAACCAATCCAGCAGTATATAAGCCCATTGGTACTGCAATATTACCAAGTTCACACATTCAGCAGTAAAAGTCCAGTGGTACTGCTATTACAAAGTTCACTGATTCAGCAGTGTATAAGTCCAGTGGTACTGCTATTACAAAGTTCACTGATTCAGCAGTATAAGTCCAGTGGTACTGCTATTACAAAGTTCACTGATTCAGCAGTGTATAAGTCCAGTGGTACTGCTATTACAAAGTTCACTGATTCAGCAGTGTATAAGTCCAGTGGTACTGTTATTACAAAGTAAGTCCAGTGGTACTGCTATTACAAAGTTCACTGATTCAGCAGTATAAGTCCAGTGGTACTGCTATTACAAAGTTTACTGATTCAGCAGTGTATAAGTCCAGTGGTACTGCTATTACAAAGTTCACTGATTCAGCAGTATAAGTCCAGTGGTACTGCTATTACAAAGTTCACTGATTCAGCAGTATAAGTCCAGTACTACTCTCCTGTGCCGCATATAATTTTTAAAGGCTTTGCCGAGTGTGTGTGGCTTAGGGGTACGCTCTCTTGTGCTACATATAATGGAAAACCAAAATTTGGAGAATAAAGTAGGGAAAGATTAAGACCCACTTCCTTCTAATGCTGAAGCTGCTGCCACTAGTCATGACATAGACGATGAAATGCCATCAAAGTCGTCTGGCAAGCCCGATGCCCAATCTCCTAGTACAGGGCATGTAAAATCCAAAAAGCCCAAGTTCTCCAAAAATAGCAAAAAGAGAAACTTAAAATCATCTGAGGAGAAACGTAAAGTTGGCAATATGCCATTTACGACACGTAGTGGCAAGGAACGGCTTAGGCCCTGGCCCGTGTTCATGACTAGTGGTCCAGCTTCACCCAAGGATCTAAGGCCTCCTCCTCCCCCCCTACAAAAAATTTAAGAGAGTTATGCTGTCAGCAACAACAACAAAACAGCAAAGAACTCTGCCTTCTAAACAGATGACATCACAAATCCCCAAGGCGAGTCCAAGGGTGTTGTTGGTTGTGAACCCTGACCTTCCCATCACTGTACGGGAAGAGGTGACTCCATCCAGCATTTGCAGCACGCCCTCTGCATATGCTGGAAGGATCACCCACAGTCCAGTTACAGATTTGGCTAATGAAGGTGTGAATGTTGTACACCGGGAGGAGGATATTGATGTAGCTGGCGCTGAGGAGGATGTTGATGATTATGATGCAGACAGATACCAAATTGCCTTTCTCAATTTCTATTTATATTCTAGATTATATAACGGCTGAAAAGTTTTCTGTTTTACTCCTAGTGGAGAGGGGATCTGATGCAGACAGATACCAAACTGCCTTTGTCCATTTCTTTGTATATTTGAATTTCTAGTTCTACAGACTATGCAGGCTGCTTTATTTATATTCAACTACAAGTGTAGGGCGGGGGGGGGGGGGGGCATAGATAGCCACCAAAGTAACGTGGTCCATTTAATTTCACTTTCTAGCTCCACAGTCTGTGCAGCCTGCTTTTTTTATCTTCAAAGTATTTATATTTACAAGCCTTGCAATCTAAATTAACTAGAGGTAGTGACGTGGTAGAAGTCCAAAAGTCAGTTTGGAAGCCCCTGCACAAACTGGCTCTATGTTTTAACTGAGTTGTCCCCCCTCTAGTGTGTACTCGGAAAGAGTTTTTAGTGCAGCGGGGAACCTGGTCAGTGAGCGGCGAAGGAGGTTGCTTCCTCACAACGTTGAAAAATTGATGTTTATAAAAATGAATAATCAATTCCTCAATGAAGTACAGCACTGCCCTCCAGACAGTACAGAGGGACCTGTGGTTGTGGAGTCCAGCAGGGACGAATTGATAATGTGTGAGGAGGAGGAAGTACACACTGTAGGGGGAGAGGAATCAGATGTTGAGGATGAGGACGACATCTTTCCTCAGTAGAGCCTGTTTAGTTTGTACAGGGAGAGATGAATTGTTTTATTGGTGTGGGGGCCCAAACAAACCAATCATTTCAGCCACAGTTGTTTGGTAGGCCCTGTCGCTGAAATGATTGGTTTGTTAAAGTGTGCATGTCCTATTTCAACAACATAAGGGTGGGTGGGAGGGCCAAGGTGGGAGGGCCCAAGGACAATTCCATCTTGCAACTATTTTTTTGGCATTATGTGACCATTCAACAGTCGTTTGCCATGTTCAAAAAGTAAAAGAAAATGCCAACAAATTCAATAAATTAAATCAAAAGTTAAATGCCCTGTCATTATTTAAAACAAGAGGTTTTGACGTTCTAGAATTAGTGTAGTGTTAAGATGTTATAAACACTACACTTGGAACTTGGAGGAGGTATTGTGGCCCCGGTATCAAATTGGGTACCAGGGCCACCCCACTACACAGTCCAGATACTTGTTTGGTGGAATTAAGACCAGTTGAGGGTGTATTTATTTTATTGTGGCCCCGGTATCAAATTGGGTACCGGGGCCACCCCACTACGCAGTCCAGATACTTGTTTGGTGGAATTCAGACCAGTTGAGGGTGTATTTATTTTATTGTGGCCCCGGTATCAAATTGGGTACCGGGGCCACCCCACTACGCAGTCCAGATACTTGTTTGGTGGAATTCAGACCAGTTGAGGGTTTTATTATTATATTGTGGGGACCACTCCATACCACACTACCACTCCATACCACTCTATTTAATACTTTAATTCTATTTAATACTTTAATTCTATTACTAATTGCCATAAAGAGGAACTGCCGCTTCTATTTAATACTTTAGTTCTATTAGTAGTTACCATAAAGAGGAACAAAATAAACAAAATTTTACCAAAAGTATAATATGACTTACAAACACTACACTTGAAAGATGGTGCCTTTAAATGAAAAAGTCAGTCTTCATTGCACGACTATGTGCAACAGGGACAGTTTTTTGGTTTACAAAGTCAACCAATAACACTTCGACCCTGTCTGTCTTTAACATACTTGATGAGATCTCAATGACGAATGGTCTGTACCATGGTTGGAGGAGGTATTGTGACCCCGGTACCAAATTGGGTACCGGGGCCACTCCACTATGCAATCCAGATAGAGGTGTATCAGATATTAAACAACGTTGACTGTTGCTGCAAAATTTTTAAATAATATTGTGGGGAACACTACACTACACAGTCCATAAACTTTTTGGGTGGAATTCAGACCCGTGTAGGGTTTTTTAATAATATTGTGGTGACCCACTCCTCTACGCAGTCCAGGTACATTATTGGTGCGAATCATACAAGTTCAGGGTTTTTAATTTATATTGTGGTGACCCACTTCTCTACGCAGTCCAGGTACATTATTCGGTGCGATTCATACCAGTTGATGGTTTTCTTATTATATATATTGTGGTGACCCACTCCTCTACGCAGTCCAGGTACATTATTGGTGCGAATCATACAAGTTCAGGGTTTTTAATTTATATTGTGGTGACCCACTCCTCTACGCAGTCCAGGTACATGTTTTGGTGCGATTAAGACCAGTTGATGGTTTTCTTATTATATTGTGGGGACCACTCCACTACGCAGTCCAGAAAGATACCTCGTTGCAACGTTTTGGACTAATAACTATATTGTGAGGTGTTCAGAATACACGGTAAATTAGTGGAAATGCTTGTTATTAAATGTTATTGAGATCAATAATAGCGTAGGAGTGAAAATAAGCCCAAAAACTTGATTTTTTAACTTTTTATGCTTTTTTCAAATAAAATCCGAATCCAAAACCTTAAATCCGAACCAAAACCTTTCGGCAGGTGTTTTACGAAACAAATCCGAACCCAAAACATCGAGAAAATCCGGATCCAAAACACAAAACATGAGACCTCAAAAGTCGCCGGTGCACATCCCTAGTAATTACGCATTGATGCGGTTCAGTAGGGCATAAATCTGTATGACCTTGACCATCATAAAGTGATCTTTGGTAGTGGTGGTCAACTATTCCAGCAATTGGTTTGTATTATTCCATGTAAGACATTTGCGAAAGGTGGGAGCATTATCAGTTTAAAAAAAAAAATAATCCAAACCAAACAAACTAATATATACATTTGTAAATTATGTTGAATAAAATTCATGTTGCGCTTAAAGACGAGAACTGTAGGATAATAAAACAAGCATTTAAGATTATAAAAAATTAAACAAAGTGTGAGATGTGTGCCTGTGAGTAAACAAAGTAATTTAAAACTAGAGATGTTAATATCCGAAGGTAAGACCACTTTTAATAAATGTTTTCTCTTCCTTGCTAAATAGTGCTAAGCAGTACATATTACTGACTGCTAGTCATTCAATAATACATATAATAAGTTATATTTACAAGTCCTCACAGTTTTTATTAGCTTGACCAACAAAATGATGGACCATTTATGCTAATATAAGACCCCCACATGCAAATTTCCATCTCCCATCTGCACTTTAGACATACACTTTAACATCTCGGCATAAGATGTAACAGTAAAGGGTAGAACGTAATGCTAATTCTACCTGTGCACTGTTCACTTCCCAAACAACAAAATAGGCAGCGGCATAGGGTGGGCTGAACCACATATTTATAAAGTGTTGTTTTTTTTTAAATGCTTGAATGATATAAGAAAATAGCCTTATAGCTATTAAACAAGCCAGACTAGGGTAATGAAAAGCAAGTTTCTCAAAGATAAGGTTAAATGTAGGCCAGTTCTGATCAATGTCACCAATGTATTTGTACATTTGCAGTAGAATGGGTCATACTGTAGAGCTCAGTGACTTTCAATGTGGCACTGTCATATTATGCCACCTTTTCAAGAAGTAAGTTTATCAGATTTCTGACCTGCTAGAGCTGCCACAGTCAATTGCAAGTGAAATGTCAATGTCAAAGAGCAACAACCACTCGGTCCTGAAGAGGTAGACCACACAAGCTCACAGAACTGGTCCACAGAGTGCTGAAGCACATAGCTTATAAAAATCATCTGTGCTCTGTTACAACACTCACTAAGTTGTAAACTGCCTCAGGAAGCAACATAGCACAAAAACAGTTTTTTCTGGAGCTTCATAGATTGGGTTCCATGGCTAAGGTGCTGTTTACAAGCCTCAGCTCACCATGTAAAATGCCAAACATTAAGTGGAGTGGTTTATAGCACAACACCCCCGGACTCTGGAGCACAGGAAATGCGTTCTCTGGAGTGATGAATCATACTTTACCATCTGGCAGTCTGGTGGGATGAATCTGAGTTTGGTCAGGAGTATGCTTCCTACTCAAATGCATACTGCTAAAGTTTGGTCGAAGAGGAAAAATGGTCTGGGGCTTTTTTCATGGTTTGGCCTGGGCCCCTTAGTTTCAGGGAAGGAAAATCTTAATTCTACAGCATACAAGGACAACTTTGCGGCAACAGTTTGGGGAAGGCCCATTCCTGTTTCACATGACAATGTCCTAATGCACAAAGCCAAAGTCTATTAAAAATTGTTTTCTCAAGTGTAGTGTGGTAAATCTTGACTGGCCTGCACAGAGGCCTGACCTCAACCCCATTGAACACCTTTGGGATGAATTGGAATGCCAGCTACAAGTCAGGCCTTATCACCAAACATTAGTGCCCAACCCCTCTAATGCTGAATGAATGTGAATCCCTACAGCCATGTTCCAAAATCTAGCGAAGAGACTTTCCAGAAGATTGGTGGCAAAAATGCAGTTGTTGTAAGAGCTTGTCCTTACCACTGCAAATCTGTAAATCTGTGTGCATTTTAAAATGAAAGCAAGAGGTATTAGTTGATATTTTGATCCAAACATTTAAGACTACATCCCAGCATCAAGTGTATCTGTCAAAAAACTAGCCAATTTTTTGGCATCATTCGCGATCCAAAATTGCACAGTACAGGTTTTTTATAGTTAATAGTCCTTAGACAGCCCTGGCTTGAGAGACAGGTGACACTCCCACCTTGCCTTTCAAGCTTGAAAGCGTGTAAAAGTGTATCATCTTCTCCAACGTTTCCATTCCTGTTATTAGTTAAGAGAAATTCTAGAAGGACGCTTATGAGGATCAACAATAGGAACTGCAGCTGAGCCCATTTAATTTGATGGATGTGATTTGATTCATGTTATGGATGTACTGATATAGATGTGCTGATAAATTAAACAATTTAAACATTTCAGTCATCCTTGTTCACAAATTTATCATCATTTAACGAACACATAGAGTCCTTAAAAGTAATACATAATTTGTTACTATTATACATTTGACTGCCCTGTCTTCACATAATACAAACAGGAATATATTTTACTACAAATGGGAAATGTGATCCATTTGAAAATGGAAAATGCATGCAAATTGTGTTGGATAGATAAACTTTCATGATGAGTTACAATTGTTTTGGCTTCCTTATACATAGATGAGATTTACTTACCATTTTAAGAAATAAACAAATATTATTGATATCTGGTGTTCTACATAGCATATGCCATCATGCTACACCTATTAAATTCATTTTCATCTATAACTAGTGGAATGGCATTAAGAAATATATATTTAAACCACATGAACAATCTTCAGACTGGGCAAGCAATGTAATTATCGTAATTTAATTTAAATTTTGAGCAATCTGGCAAACATTTGCAACATGGACAAAATTGCTAAACTGCTTTAAATACAGCATACTAAATGTTTTGTACTTTTTCAGAAGTCAATTAGATTATTTTGCTGAAAAAACTTTGCTGAAAGAGGTAGTTCTAAATATCAGCACTTTCAGAGGAACGATAAACATAATTTTCCTTAATAACTGCACCATAATTAGACAAAATTTCTTTTTTAACCTCTGACTAGTAACATTTTCTGACTTAATCAGTATATTTGTAAAAGACTGCTGCATGAATAAAGTTCTTTAGACATTAGTGCCAGTGTTGTCCAATTAAAGTGTTTTTTTGCTGAATAAAAATGCAGGTTTTGCAGCAACTATATTAAACTTCAAACAACTTTAATCCAGTTATTTTAAGCAGACCTGGGTTTGTGTCCTATGGGATAATATCAGCAGAAGCTGAAAGAGCATTTTTTTCTTTAAAAATCTGAACATAATTACTTATTTGTTGCATTCACAATAGATTAATCTTCTGCTTATGTTGATGCCAGTTATAAAAAAATAAGCAAAAAGAAGTACTAAAATACATTTTATAATACTCCATATTTTTTTTTAAAGGCTTAACAGCTAGAACTGTATTATTTTTTACGTGGATTTTTTACTGGATTATAATTTACGTGAAATGTTGCATAGAATTTAGCTACCCCGATGCCACATGTATTACATAACAAAACAATTCACCAGAATCAGTAAACTCCTGGGGGTAAATGTATCAAGGTTTGATTTTTTTCAGCGCTTTAAAATTGCGGCAAATTGCGGGAAATAACCTGCGTTTTGTCCCCAAGTCGCCAGATGTATTAAACTGCGATTTTTACTCTGATCTTAAAAATCACTGGTCATCTCTGCCAATTTGCTACGATGTCAAACACTCCCATGTTCAGCTAACTCTCCCGTGTTTTGCTAACTCTCCTGTGTTTCCTAACTGCAAGATTAGTAAACACATCACTGTTACACTGTCTATAGAGCCGGAGGTCCAGCAGTGGTCAAAAGTGTAAAAATAGATACATGTTGTCACGAGCCGCGGCGGTACTCACAGCCGCCGCGGCTCGCTTCCTATGCCTCCCGGCGTCCCGGCCGTCACCATGACGACCTTGACGTCACTTCCGCCCAACTGCCGACCGTTGCCAAGGCAACGGTCGGACGCCTCTGCAGCGCGGCGGCCTGACAGCCGGGTGCGCACGCGCATATGGGGCAAACAATCAGATTCAGCCTGTGGCTGAATTAGCAGGCATTAGCCTGCAAGTGTGGATGCCAGGGCTAAGCCCTGATTGGCGCATAGTGTAGCCTGCAAGTGTGTTCTATCTGGGGGCAAGCTCTGATTGGTCCATCTGGATATTTAAGGCAATAAGGTCTGCTGCCTCATTACCGGTTATAGCTTCTGCTCTCCAGTCTGCTGACCTGCTTGTTCCTGTTCCTGTCTTCCTGAAACCGCTACTGATTTCCCATGTATGACCCTTGGCTTTGAATTGGACCTCGCTTGTGTATCCTGTGACCCTGATCTCTGGCCTGTTTACCGTTTCTGCTATCTGCTTGTGACCTCTGACCTCGGCTTGTTTCCTGGTACTGTTGTCTGCTGCCCTCCCTTGACCTCTGCGTGGACCTCACCCCGCTTGCCTGGGTTCTTCCCAGTCGGTACACACTTCACGACCCTCTGTCAGTCTGCAGCCCAGTCTTTCCCCACCATCAGGGGCTCCAGTGAACACCTGATTGGCAGAGTAGATTCCGGGTTGTGTTGTGCCGGCTGGAGGGGTTCCTTACACATGTTCAAAAAAAAAGCATGGGATCCCCCTGCCCGACCACTATTAACCCTAGCACTGCTAGCCTACTGCTAGTTGCGTTAAAATTGGGGGAAAATTGAGGATTTCCCCATGACAGCATGGGAAAATCCTTTAGACTATAAATAGAGCTTGCGGCTCTGTTGTTGTCATTGCGTATCGGACCTTGTACAGTGTACAAGCTGTTTATCATCATCCTTCATCTTTTTTTTTTTTCTTAGCCAAGCATGTTCTGGTTTGGATTGCAAATATGGAGGCCCTCCTGGCCTGAATAACAGAAGACTGCAAGCAACAAGGGGGCCCTTCTGGCCAAAAAGAACAGAAGATATTTACAAGGTTTTTTTTTGAGACATGGTTTGCAAGCATTTTTGGAATAAAATTTGCTGACAACAGATGAAGAGATCTGATTTGATAAGTATATTCAGGTTTTCTTAATTTATTAGGGTTTTATTATTTTTATTAAAACGCTGTGTTTTGAAATAGGAAGTTGTGGCTTATTTAACATTTTGTTTTGTGGTAATACAAGTCTCAGCCAGCAATGGGTGTCAGGGCATTTTGGCACTTGTGGTTTTCCAAGTGCCAGCATGCCCTGGCTGCCATGTGTATGCTGGTGCTTGTAGTTATACAAGCATCAGCAAGCCCACACTATTTATGCGGCCGGGCTTGCTGGGACTTGTAGTTCCACAAAACAAAAATGCCTCAGTTTGTTTTTTAACTTTATTTTCGCCGATAATACCCTACACCCACCACCCAGGGGTGTAGGAAGAGCCCTAGTGCTTTCAGCACTGGGCTGGTTATTCCTAGAGGGAGGCCTCGCTCGTTTTCTTCGGCGGACCCCTGCCACGTGTCCCCCTGCTATAATGCCACCCATCCCAGGCTGGTTTGCTTAGTGCTGGTTGCATGAAAATCGGGGGGGCTTCATACTAATTTTTTCACGCACCCAACAGTAGGCTGGCAGCACTAAGGTTAATAGTGCTCGGACGGGGGGAGAACCAGCGCATTTTTTTTTACCATTTATCTATTTTTACACTTTTGACAGCTGTCGGACCTCCGCCTCTATAGACAGGCAGTGTAACAGTGATGTGTTTACTAATCACGCAGCTAGGAAGCACTGTGTTGTATTTAGTGATTTTTAAAGCAAACTCAAGTTTGCTTAATCACAGCTTTATATATTTGAGACTTGTATAGCTAGAGTGGCAAAAAGTTGGGACTTTGATCTCTATCGATTTTGTAAATAGCGATTTTGACAGAAACACATCTCTGGCGATTTTACAGCAAATCTCACTTTAATACATCTGCGAGATGAAACTCCGGCGAGAAATTCACTGGATTTTCAAAATCGGAGCTTGATATTTCCTTTGTGTCTTTGTGTCTTTTCTGCTCTTGTGTGTTGTCCTTTTCTCATGCATCTATCCTGTTTATGTTTCATATAGCTTCTGGTATTGAATCCTGCCTCACAGACTACCCACTCTGAACGCTTGATCTGTCAAACTATTATTTTATTGTGACTAGTTCCCTTGGTGTCTATATATATCATGCTATGTGCATAAGACTTACTCCCACATTGTAAGATATTCCAACCTACACAACTGTCTATTTATCTTAGTCTCTGAACCTAAATTCCATTCTCTCTCAGTTAAAAGTTCTAGTACAGATTCTGAGAGCATTAAGCAAGGTCCTGATTCAAGTGTTAATAGTATACACCAACAGGACAATAATGGGAATGCCACCTACACCTGCTTTACACTGAGTCACTTAGGTAGTTAGTTCCGCAGCTCTGGTGATCTGGATAACTAATCATAGTAGTTGTTTTACAAGTCACTGGATTTAGATGATCCAGACTTCCTGTTTGTAAGATTGGAGTGGTGCCTTGGTAAGAAAACAGTACTTCAACCATGTTTTAATCTCATATGATGTTCAGATTAATACATGTAAACCACCAGGCTTTATTTAAGAATAGTGTGGGTAAACTTAAGTCCATCTTGATAGGCATTTCTCCATAGTTAGATGGTGTAACAAATAAAGTTAATACATTAAAACAACATAATGTTCAGCTCAACCGTTCACACAAGCATATTTTCATCCTACACGTTTAAAATGACAGATGGGGAAAATGATTCCTGTCAGACCCATCTTGTTACAACTAGATTTGTTGCAAACATACAGAACCAGTTGAAAGTGAAAGGTATATCCACAGTATACAGGACAACTTCAGCTATGTATAATATACACAGGATACTAGTTTCAATGCATGGAGACAATGAGCCCACAGACTCATGTAAGCCAATTTATTATGAAGAACTAGTACTTATAGACTGTGTTTGGTTAACTATTCATTCATGAATAAAATTGAGGGAATTATTTGATCATCCGTGACAAAGTTTGAATACTGGGGTGGATTTCCCATAGTATTTTCAAAGAACACCTTGAAAGTATCAGTTTCCCCTGTAATAAACACTGAGCAATGCTGGAGATTTATTGAACTAAAGGTCTATTGTAATGATATCGGGACATTAGGGTACAGACAGAGAGATGTACTGGTATCAATAGGCTCAAGGTCACCCAGTCAAAGAGAGGGGATGGATACTATAGTATACTATAGTACCGTTATACCGTTATAACAGAAGATGATCACCTCAAGCAAACAATAGTCATATATATATATATATATATATATATATATATATATATATATATATGTGTGTGTAATCTAGCTGCAAAAGTATTAAATATGATGTAGCACTTACCCTTGTGTATCAAACCCCCATTGTCCCATAGGTTGCAAGCTTGCGAGCAGCACTCTCTTACCACTCTGTCTGTATGTATTGCCCAGTTATTGTTTTATTGCTGATTGTTCCCAATTGTAAAGCTCTAAGGAATTTGCTGGCGCTATATAAATAAATGTTGATGATGATAAAAAAAAATACATATATATATATATATATATATATATATATATATATATATATATATATATATATCTCAATGTGATGGGGATCTGAACCCCAGTTTCCCTGGTGACCAGGGAACAGGCCCACAAGCAACTCCAAAAGGAGCAGGGATTCATGACATGAGTTGATGAAGTTCAACTCCTCATTTTATCCTCTTATAAGCATTTGTGATGTTGCAGGGGCTTTAGGAGCTGCTAACTTCCTGTTTGTCCAAAGGGATGGAGATCAGGAAATTGTGTATCAGCCATTTTTAATCACTAAAAGCAATGGGATGTATAGCTGCAACCCATGTGGCTTTTTTAAGAATGCCGTTGGCATTTATAGTCATCCCTGCACTGATTGTTCATAGCCCACAGTTACACAGAAAATGTAATAAGGATGGGAACACAAAAATAATCTTTTCAACAAGCAATCCCGATGCACACACCTCATTGTACAGGTCCAAGGTGACAGATGGGAAAGATGATGCAAATCATACCCACCTTGTCACATAGGTTTTCTCTTCTGCCAATAGTAGTTTGTCAGTGGCGCACCCCTCCCCTCCGCTAAAAAAGTGCCCTATATAGCGGCACTGTACTATACAGCAGCCGCCGCGGATGCTTTTTTGACAGTGCCGCGGCTGCTGTATAGTACAGTGCTGCCTAAACTGTGCTGCGGCAGCTCTCTCACTTTTTTTTTTCCGGTGGAGGGGAAACCCCCCCTTAAAAATGCTCAGTGCGTCCCTCTTAGTCACACTGATCATTCCAATCATACTTTGCCTTGGATATAGTGTCTGATGGGAAAGTATGGGCCTGCATTCCATCAGTGGTCAATTGTTACTTACTGAATTTGAGCTTTTAACATTTTTTCACAGAATAGATACTATGAGTATTACTTATTTCAAATATTTTTTGTTATTAAATGTGAATTTTATGCATTGAATTGCAGAATAAAGCTTATAATTGTAATACTTCTGTAGTTTTATTCTAACTGTAGAAGTTTCTAAAAAATGGAGAGAGAACAGAAATAATACATTTTATGTTCACAGTGCTGTTCTTCCAGCTGATGAGGATAAACTACATAAGTCAGACATTTCCCACAATCTTTCCTATTTTGGGGTATATGGATACTATTTTAACTTTTATCCAAACCAGTATCAGTGTTACAGTTTTGGATATACATTTAGCTATTTTGTCACCTAAGAATGCCCTGTGCAATATACTTTTTTGTATTGTTATGCTACGGTAATAATGTTTTTTGAAAATCAGCTAAGCAGCTCATACAGTACCTTTCTCTTATCTATGAATGCTGTTGCTCTTGCTGACCTTGGGTGAAAATTGCTCTGACAACGTGCTAAATGTTTTCAGAATTGTAATCATTACATCTGGCATTTCCCATGACAAATACCACTGTAATACTGGATACATTTGTAATAAAGATCCAGTTTCTTCCTGTCATCATTTCCGAATTAGATATCCTAAATGATGTGCTTTCCTGTAAGAAAACATGAATATCATAATCTGGTAAGAAATTTGTAGTGACATGATAACTGTACAATAGTCAATCCAGAGACTACGGTGCAACTCCTGCAGTTCAGGCCCCTGGACAGGTCATGATTTTGAGCTAGTAATTTGATTTTCAGCAAATCAATTTTCATATTGTTTTATTCATGTTTAAAATAGAAAAAAAAGGTGTTCAAAACATTTTGAGATGAAAAACTCAGCTTATAATGTAAATTTGCAATTTTTTTGTTATTTTATACTTTTTTGTACAATTTGCTTGTCAAAAAACTATTTTGAACTGTAATGTTTATCAATTATAATTATCACATTTTCCCATATGTGCAACATTTCTGTAATTTTCTTTTAACTTGATAGAAGACCAAAATATTCAAAAATGTAACACATTGTTTTTTATATAGACCATAGACTGTATACTATATAAATACTTTTTTACATCGATAATTTACTTATGTATATAGTGGCATTTCCCAACATACATTGTCCATACTATCCCCATTTTGTTGTTATAATATTTGTGTTACAAACAGAACTTTAACTGAACTTTAGTTCATTTCAGTTACAGTTCATTTTGGCACCAGATAATTTGGGCCACAGTTTATTTGGTTTCCATCATTACACTTAGACATTTGGGCAGCAGTTTATTTTAGCTCTATATTAAGGACAGGAGTTAGGGACTTGGGTTACGGATTGTAAACTGAGGTTAGGGATTTGGTTTAGGGTCTAGGGTTAGCAAGGGATAATAAATCCCACAATAACAACATAAAAACATTACATAGTATAAGTTATAGTATAGTCAAGTAAGTTAACTACTTCAATGTATTAATGTCTCAATACAATTAATTGATACAATGTAGTTCAACTATAGCCGATGAAGGATCTATGTGCGATTAGCAATTCAATGCTGTCTTCTCGTGCTCCAACCAATCAGATGCCAAGTGCTTTGATTGGTTATTCACAGACTGACCTATTTTCATTTATTTGTGTCACAGCTCTGCTAGGCATAGGTTCTGCATTTTTTAACAGGCCTTTTTATTTACCCATTGTATCATTTTGGATAACAACAGGACAGATAAAACAAAGATTGCTCCCAATTTAGGAGTTCAATAAAGATGGAAATTTAAGAATATGCAAATGTTATTTTTAAAATCTATCAAAAATAGTACTTAACAATTTAAAAATTTTTCAACCACTAAATCTATATTAAATATGTATATCTACCCACTAAATAAATACTAATATGAGTCATACAAATGGAACCCTCAAAACAGCAATGTCTAGAAAGATTCAACAGAATTAGATTAATTTAAAAATATAGAAGGCTTCACGTTCACATAATTTCCTATATCTGCCCCCACGTACTTGTTGGTGAGACAATTCAACTTGTTGTTAATTGTTGGATTTTTCATTAAACAAGGAATTGACAGGTTTTTCAAATTTTTTTAAGCATATCTCACCAATATCTTAAAAAAACAACACTTTAGAGTTCTGTTTGTATGGCCATATATTTAATACCTCAACAAACATTTGATTAAATAAATAACATATCTGGTCTCACAGCTTATGAGACATTTTATAATAAAACTTTTTCATATAACTCTTTTACTTAAATTCACTCTATTTAGTTAGAACCAAATAATGTAAAAAGACTTGCTTAGACTTTAAATCAACCATTTGTTCTCTGTAGACTCAAACATCTTTAGTAGAATCCTTAAAAAGACTGAAGGGTATATTTAAGAAGCGTAAAGTGCAAAAAGGCCAGCATAAGGCTCTTCAACCACTTTTTGCTATTTAAGAAATGGTTAGCGCAAGATAAATCAGAGAATTCTCTGGCTTTTGTACTGGCTTTAATCCAATTAACAAAGTTTACTTTTGTCCCCATACACATCTATAGGGACAGCAGCACTAGTTAATTTACTAATCTGCAAAATGCAAATATTTTTGGTACAAGTTAGGCTGTCATTGAATACCAAAAGGTCATTGCAAAGGAGATTGGATCTTTGCTGGGACACGCAGAGAAAACCCAACATGGTAAATTACAGTTGTGTGCTATTATGCATTGCTGCAATTTGCAGCGATGCATAAAGATTATCACTGTATGTTATTAATAAATAGACTCCTTAGTGCCAAAAATCTCAATGCTACTTGTAAGGTATTAGCATGGAATATATTGAGTATAAAGTAGGTACTTCACAATGTAAATCACATTGTACATCCCATTGTACATCTCATTGTACATCACAAAGTACATCACATTGTACATCACATTGTGCATCACAATGTACATCTCATTGTACATCTCATTGTACATCATTATATATCTCATTGTACATGTTATAGTACATCACATTGTACATCACATTGTACACCACATTGTGCATCTCATTGTACATCATTAGGTACATCTCATTGTACATCATTATATATCTCATTGTACATGTTATTGTACATCACATTGTACATTTCATTGTACACCACATTGTGCATCTCATTGTACATCCCATTGTACATCCCATTGTACATCTCATTGTACATCATATTGTACATCATTAGGTACATCTCATTGTACATCATTATACATCTCATTGTACATGTTATTGTACATTACATTGTACATCACATTGTACACCACATTGTGCATCTCATTGTACATCCCATTGTACATCACATTGTACATCTCATTGTACATCACATTGTGCATCTCATTGTACATCCCATTGTACATAACATTGTACATCTCATTGTACATCACATTGTACATCTCATTCTACACCTCATTGTACATCACATTGTACATCTCATTGTACACCACATTGTGCATCTCATTGTACATCCCATTTTACATCCCATTGTACATCTCATTGTACATCATTATACATCTCATTGTACATGTTATTGTACATTACATTGTACATCACATTGTACGCCACATTGTGCATCTCATTGTACATCCCATTGTACATCACATTGTACATCTCATTGTACATCACATTGTGCATCTCATTGTACATCCCATTGTACATAACATTGTACATCTCATTGTACATCACATTGTACATCTCATTCTACACCTCATTGTACATCACATTGTACATCTCATTGTACATCGCATTGTATATCTCTTTGTACATCACATTGTACATATCATTGTACATCACATTGTACATCTCATTGTACATCACATTGTACATCTCATTCTACACCTCATTGTACATCACATTGTACATCTCATTGTACATCACATTGTACATCTCATTCTACACCTCATTCTACATCACATTGTACATCTCATTGTACATCACATTGTACATCTCATTGTACATCACATTGTACATCACATTGTACATCACAAAGTACATCACATTGTACATTACATTGTACATCACATTGTCTATCACATTGTACATCACATTGAGCATCACAATGTACATCTTATTGTACATCTCATTGTACATCATTAGGTACATCTCATTGTACATCATTATACATCTCATTGTACATGTTATTGTACATCATATTGTACTCCACATTGTGCATCTCATTGTACATCCCATTGTATATCACATTGTACATCCCATTGTACATAACATTGTACATCTCATTGTACATCACATTGTACATCTCATTCTACACCTCATTGTACATCACATTGTACATCTCATTGTACATCGCATTGTATATCTCTTTGTACATCACATTGTACATATCATTGTACATCACATTGTACATCTCATTGTACATCACATTGTACATCTCATTCTACACCTCATTGTACATCACATTGTACATCTCATTGTACATCACATTGTACATCTCATTCTACACCTCATTCTACATCACATTGTACATCTCATTGTACATCACATTGTACATCACATTGTCTATCACATTGTACATCACATTGAGCATCACAATGTACATCTTATTGTACATCTCATTGTACATCATTAGGTACATCTCATTGTACATCATTATACATCTCATTGTACATGTTATTGTACATCACATTGTACTCCACATTGTGCATCTCATTGTACATCCCATTGTACATCACATTGTACATCTCATTGTACATCACATTGTACATCTCATTGTACATCACATTGTACATCTCATTGTACATCACATTGTACATCTCATTGCACATCCGATTGTACACATTGTCATCCAAAGAAAATTCTCTTCCTAAAAGATTCTTTGATGTTATTGACAGGTGTTGTATACTTAATGTAAGATTTTATAAAGACAGTGAATTGTTGCAAATGAAAATCAAAATATGGGGATAAATTAGAAATAATTGACCCATTACCTTAAATTATAAGATGTCCGGTTGGAGTGTGAATGTTTACAGGTTTGAAAATGACTCTGTCCATCTCCACTTTGTGTAACAAACATCTCAATTCAGTCTGACATAGGATCAAAACTTTTACCATCTAAAAAAAGCTGTGGGCTTCTTTTAAGTAATCTGTCTTAATATGATGAGAATGGTCTTAAAACCATTTTAATAATAAAGCATAAACAAATGAATAGATGCATTCAGTTGCAATATTCTGAATTAAATGTAGGTTGATGGTGTCAAATTATATCTTTCTTCTTATGTAAATTACTAGCTTTGTCTTTTGCTTATGGTAATTAGAGGCTATATTTGCTTTTGTATTACTGTAGGGCTCTAATATACAATAGTTACAATGACACATTCTCTCAGTTTACAGTAAGATAGCACAATCGATAAAACACTAATAGATTCTTACAGATAAGACGGAAAGAGGGACTTGATGGAAATAGTTACACTGCAGATTACTGAATATTATTAAATGATGTGTTTTTTGCTCTATAGCAAAAAGAAATGAGATATGAGACACTTCGAAATCTCAAATTGCTTATGTAAAGACAAGATTGTAACTAAGGCAGAACAACCACTGATAACACTGATAACACCTTAGTTACAAGATGTTCTGTTTCTGAAAAATGTCTTAATTGAGAGTCTCAGTATATCTAGGATTAATGATAAGATGTTACAGGTAAAATGGGTATGTTGATAGATATATATGGTATGCAAATTATTACCATTTTTTTTCCTTTTGCTAACAAATCATTATATTAGACTTTATAATGTATAAATATCAAGAGCTGTATATAGTGGGCCTGATTCATCAAGGAACACAAAACAAACGTAAATTGTATTCTTCTTAAAACGCATGTAATTCTGAAATACACGCGTCATTATTCAACTACAAACATATCTTGAAAATTGGTCTATATGCACTCTGCTTTAACAGACAAAATAAACTGCAGGATACGTCTAATATATATGTGAAGTATAAAGTCCCAAAAGAAAGCACAGAAAAAATAAAGTTTTCAGCGATAATCACCTGTTAATAATAATGATAAAAGAATTAAAGAATTAAAATAATTAAAAATAAACAAAAAATACCTACATGTGTCATGGTGTTATTAATGTCTGCTGTACATAAAATACATTTTTACAGTTGTCCCTAATTGCAAACCCATGTTCCAGCAGGCATACCCCTCCGTCATCACTTTCACTGTGAATTTACACCTGACCTGGAGCTGGAGTGTGTGACACGTCAAAAAGACACATACCTTTGAGATGCCCAAAGCTTGAACCGGATGCTGCTGAGTAAGCTTAAACTTGACACATCCTTACTGTACATTGACTATGTGCATACGCTCATTCCTCTCACTGTTCTGCCAATGAGATCGTAGCCTGTCGTAAGTAGAGATGAGCGGGCTCGGATTTTGCTAATCCGAGCCCACCCAAACAGTGCGGATCCGACGGGATCCGAGCACTGTTCGGGTACTTCTGGCCACCCAAGGAATGCAAAACGAGGCTATGACATCCAAGTCTCGCGTCGGATCATGCGAGACTCGGATCTCATAAATGCCCATCTTGCGGCCGCCATCTTCATTCTCCCTGTGGTTACTGAAGAGGGAGGTTGATGTGCTCTGTCCTTTTGATTAGTTTAGTCAAGTGGTGCTTTGTCCTGCTTAGTCCATTAGTACTTTGTCCAGTGCTCTGTCCTGCTGATTACTTTAGTCAAGTGGTGCTTTGTCCTGCTGAGTCCAGTAGTACCTTTAACAGTGCTCTGTCCTGCTGATTCCAGTGGTGCTTTGGCCAGTGTCTGTGCTGCTGAGTCCAGTGGTGCTTTTGTCCTGTATTTGTTTCTGATAAGTCCATAGAAATTTGTTAATTAGCCAAAAATCATTTACAAATTTTAAAAAAATACCCAATTTTTTTTTAAAAAAAATAATTGAAAAAGTATACAAAATATTATAGAGCAATATATTCTTACAGTCCCAAAAAAGAGGAACTGCCATTTCTATTACAACGTTCATTGTTTCTGTAGTTCCAAAAAAGAGGAACTGCCATTTCTATTACAACGTTCATTGTTTCTGTAGTTCCAAAAAAGAGGAACTGCCATTTCTAGTACTACATTCATTGTTTCTGTAGTTACAAAAAAGAGGAACTGCCATTTCTATTACTACGTTCATTGTTTGTGCAGTCCCAAAAAAGAGGAACTGCCATTTCTATTACTACGTTCATTGTTTGTGCAGTCCCAAAAAAGAGGAACTGCCATTTCTATTACTACGTTCATTGTTTGTGCAGTCCCAAAAAAGAGGAACTGCCATTTATATTACTATGTTAATTGTTTGTGCAGTCCCAAAAAAGAGGAACTGCCATTTCTATTACTACGTTCATTGTTTGTGCAGTCCAAAAAAATAGGAACTGCCATTTATATTACTATGTTCATTGTTTCTGTAGTTCCAAAAAAGAGGAACTGCCATTTCTATTACTATGTTCATTGTTTGTGCAGTCCCAAATAAGAGGAACTGCCATTTCTATTACTACATTCATTGTTTGTGCAGTCCCAAAAAAGAGGAACTGCCATTTCTATAACTACGTTCATTGTTTGTGCAGTCCCAAAAAAGAGGAACTGCCATTTCTATTACTACGTTCATTGTTTGTGCAGTCCCAAAAAAGAGGAACTGCCATTTCTATTACTACGTTCATTATTTGTGCAGTCCCAAAAAAGAGGAACTGCCATTTATAATTCTACGTTCATTGTTTCTGTAGTTCCAAAAAAGAGGAACTGCCATTTCTATTACTACATTCATTGTTTGTGCAGTCCCAAAAAAGAGGAACTGCCATTTCTATTACTACATTCATTGTTTGTGCAGTCCCAAAAAAGAGGAACTGCCATTTCTATTACTACGTTCATTGTTTGTGCAGTCCCAAAAAAGAGGAACTGCCATTTCTATTACTACGTTCATTATTTGTGCAGTCCCAAAAAAGAGGAACTGCCATTTCTATTACAACGTTCATTAATTCTGTAGTTCCAAAAAAGAAAACTGCCATTTCTATTACAACGTTCATTGTTTCTGTAGTTCCAAAAAAGAGGAACTGTCATTTCTATTACTACGTTCATTGTTTCTGTAGTTCCAAAAAAGAGGACCTGCCATTTCTATTACTACGTTCATTGTTTGTGCAGTCCCAAAAAAGAGGAACTGCCATTTCTATTACTACGTTCATTGTTTGTGCAGTCCCAAAAAAGAGGAACTGCCATTTCTATTACTACGTTCATTGTTTGTGCAGTCCCAAAAAAGAGGAACTGCCATTTCTATTACTATGTTAATTGTTTGTGCAGTCCCAAAAAAGAGGAACTGCCATTTCTATTACTATGTTAATTGTTTGTGCAGTCCCAAAAAAGAGGAACTGCCATTTCTATTACTACGTTCATTGTTTGTGCAGTCCAAAAAAATAGGAACTGCCATTTATATTACTACGTTCATTGTTTCTGTAGTTCCAAAAAAGAGGAACTGCCATTTCTATTACTACGTTCATTGTTTGTGCAGTCCCAAAAAAGAGGAACTGCCATTTCTATTACTACATTCATTGTTTGTGCAGTCCCAAAAAAGAGGAACTGCCATTTATAATACTACGTTCATTGTTTCTGTAGTTCCAAAAAAGAGGAACTGCCATTTCTATTACTACGTTCATTGTTTGTGCAGTCCCAAAAAAGAGGAACTGCCATTTCTATTACTACATTCATTGTTTGTGCAGTCCCAAAAAAGAGGAACTGCCATTTCTATTACTACGTTCATTATTTGTGCAGTCCCAAAAAAGAGGAACTGCCATTTCTATTACTATGTTCATTGTTTGTGCAGTCAAAAAAAATAGGAACTGCCATTTATATTACTACGTTCATTGTTTCTGTAGTTCCAAAAAAGAGGAACTGCCATTTCTAGTACTACGTTCATTGTTTGTGCAGTCCCAAAATAGAGGAACTGCCATTTCTATTACTACATTCATTGTTTGTGCAGTCCCAAAAAAGAGGAACTGCCATTTCTATAACTACGTTCATTGTTTGTGCAGTCCCAAAAAAGAGGAACTGCCATTTCTATTACTACGTTCATTGTTTGTGCAGTCCCAAAAAAGAGGAACTGCCATTTCTATTACTACGTTCATTATTTGTGCAGTCCCAAAAAAGAGGAATTGCCATTTATAATACTACGTTCATTGTTTCTGTAGTTCCAAAAAAGAGGAACTGCCATTTTTATTACTACGTTCATTGTTTGTGCAGTCCCAAAAAAGAGGAACTGCCATTTCTATTACTACATTCATTGTTTGTGCAGTCCCAAAAAAGAGGAACTGCCATTGCTATTACTACGTTCATTATTTGTGCAGTCCCAAAAAAGAGGAACTGCCATTTCTATTACTACGTTCATTGTTTGTGCGGTCCAAAATAAGAGGAACTGCCATTTCTATTACTACGTTCATTGTTTGTGCAGACCAAAAATATAGGAACTGCCATTTATATTACTACGTTCATTGTTTCTGTAGTTCCAAAAAAGAGGAACTGCCATTTCTATTACTACGTTCATTATTTGTGCAGTCCCAAAAACAGGAACTGCCATTTATATTTCTACGTTCATTGTTTCTGTAGTTCCAAAAATGAGGAACTGCCATTTCTATTACTACGTTCAACAGCTATGTTGGTGTTAGACGTGCATCCGATGTCCGCCATCTGTGCAGTGGAATTCAGACCAGTTGGAGGAGGTAGGAGCAGCCATATGTGCAGTGGAATTGAGACCAGTTGGAGGAAGTATTGTGTCCCCGGTACCAAATTGGGTACCGGGGCCACTCCACTATGCAGTCCAGATAGCTGCGTATCAGATATTAAACTACATTCAGTGTTGGGGCCAAATCCAAAAATAATTAAAATGCACTGTCATGATCGAAGACAAGAGGTATTGACGCCCTAGAACTCCACCCTCTATATGCTGCAGAGGATGGAGGAGCAGCCATATGTGCAGTGGAATTGAGACCAGTTGGAGGAGGTATTGTGGCTCTGGAACCAAATTGGGTACCGGGGCCACTCCACTACGCAGCCCAGAAAGCTACCTCGGTGCAATGTTTTGGACTAAAAACAATATTGTGAGGTGTGAGGTGTTCAGAATAGACTGGAAATTAGTGGAAATGATTGTTATTGAATGTTATTGAGGTTAATAATAACGTAGGAGTGTAAAAAAACCAAAAAAACTGGATTTTAGCGCTTTTTATGTTTTTTTACAAATAAATCAGAACCCAAAACCCTAAATCAGAACCAAAACCTTTCGTCAGGTGTTTTGGCAAAACAAATCAGAACAAAAAACCTCAAGCTAATCAGACCCCAAAACACAAAACACTAAAAGTGCCCAGTCGTAAGTGCCTCTTAAGCTCCAAGATGAATTGAATATTAATGTGTTCACTGGCGTATAGTCCAGTTCTTGCCATTCGCAGTGCATTTTTTATGCAAAATACAGCATGATCAGCGTTTACATTCCTTAATGAAACAGGTTCTGAATGTAGGAATGAGAATATACTCATCCCAACACTGTGACTCCACTTTCAGGAGTTGCACTCTTGCTTTTGCCTTTCTGCACTGTGCCTCGGAATAAATAAAGGCTGCTTCACAGAAACTTAGTAACTATCATGTTTTTTATCACAAATGTCTGCTAAATGAGGACTAGATGCGGTAATGAATCTGATTCTTCTTCCAAGTGTAAAATGAGATTTAATAGTGCAGGACTAGTGAATTTGAATGAATGGAAAATATGCTATTAGGTTGGTGTCAAGTGAGTGTATTTAACTCTGCAAAATATCTAAATTATTACATCACTTCTAACATGATGATAACCAGGTGATATTCATTAATTTTAATGGTATTCCTCTTATGCAGTCTAGTTAGAATTTATATGGAAAAGAGCTTTAATATGTACATATAAATCAATGTAATTTAAACAATTACACTCTGAAAGGTACAATTGTGCCACTTTAAATAAATATCACATGACCCCTTCCTCTCATAACTTAATCAAGAAATGAGTTGTCCAAAAGTGCTAGTAGCAGTACTTTGAGGTGTCACTTGTTACTACTGTCCCTCACGCACATTACTATCATGGAGCAAAACCCTGTAAAATGTGAGAAGTATCAGCACATAGAAAAACAAATACAAATATTATCATTAACTATTTTCTGCACCAGAAGTTTCCATAGCTGCTTTTGCACAAAAGTAAAAGCAGTTGTACAATTTTTTCATTTTATGTGCAACAAAGCAAAATGGTAATAAGCAAATATATCTGGTAATTCCTGGTGGGGGGGTGGGGGATTGAACTGACAATATAATTGTCCTGATTTATTTTCTTTGCAATTTGTTCTTATTCTTCTAAATTGTTTCCTCCAGCATGTTATGATTTTCTGGTAACAAGAGCAAAAGGATATGTCTACATTAAGGCCCTTACAATAGTAAATATTGTAACTGTCTCATTGTGCCCTGTATACAATAGTGTTGTAAGACTAGATGAGCAGTTTACTCTAATAGCCAGGAAACTAGTAGTACAGAGAGTGATTGTGGCATAAACTACATGGCAAATTTTACAGTCCCATGGGAACATGTGGACTGTTGTTATATTATGTGTCCCTTTTGTGTATGTGAGGCTTTTTATTATATTGCTCCAAATGCGACTAGATATGCTTTGTTACTCCAAAGGCCAATGCTTCTATTTAGTGCAAAAGCTAATTTGCATTCAAACTCATCACGTATAAAAAGAACTGTATCCATGTACATTACACTGCTTAAATTAACTAACTAACTAAATAAATAAATAAATAATTAAAAACATGCCATCTCAAAGAAAAGACTTCTGTTCATTACAATGGAGCCACGGGGATGGCAAAATTGCCCTCTAAGAGTCCTGTTCTTATTAATTAACCTAGCTCCCACAACTCAGGAGGTTAGGAAGAACCCAAGTGCTTTTCAGTTTGGGGCCGGTAGCATCTACAATGGAAGGCATTCTGTTTTTTGTCCCTCCTCCTTAACTAGAAAGGCTCCAGTCTTTTGTTAACCAGCCTGTGACTGTTTTTAACAATAGTAAGAGGACCTAATGCTCATGGTCTTCCTGTTATAGTAGAAATCTGCCAGAACATCTAGCAAGTGAGCTGGCTGAGGATCTAGGTTAACATGCTGTAGGTTTATTTACTATGTATAGTGCACTAAGCAAGTGAACTATTTTGACTAATTAAAAGTATAGGATGAGACCTGTTTTCTACCAGTGAAGAACTAATGAAGAATTCAAGTCCTTTTTGCAGATGGGAAATTTCTGTGTCTGGCAAGGAATAACTGTACTTGGCTGGGAAGTGGACATTTTGTGCTTCATAAATTGCCTCATTGTGCTTTCTGAAAATGAATCTATAATCTATAAACTTTGTACATAACTAAATATTAGTCAGGACATATTATGTGCTTATTACTTTCAAATGTATGAATACTTTTATTTTAAAGATCACTTAAATAATAACAAAGGAAAGTATTTATTTTAATGCTCAACTTTAAAGCTATTGGTATATGCAGGAGTAACGTTTGAAGGTTTGGAGACTATCGGAAAGACTTGATGTATGAGGGAAGGAATTCTGCAAAAGTCCTGTATACGGCAATGGGAGCAAGTAATAAATGAGGATGAGGAGCACAGATCTTGGGCAGATCTAGAGATAATTTGAAATATTGTGAAAGAAAAGACATTCATTAGTTACAGTTTTGCTAATGACTTTGTATGTCACTAGGAATATTTTTACTGGATCCTGTAATGTCAAGACAAGCCTCATGGTACTCCAACTGATATAGGAAGTGGAGAAGAGGTCTATTAAGAAAAATAAAAACTTAGAAAGAAGTTTGGTAGGTATTATGAGAACCAGGATGGTGTAATGAAGACTTAAGGTATGAATCATTTGTATGAGAAACGAGCGGTTGACAGTGTGAAATGCAATGGAGAGGTTAAAGAGATTTAGATGTGACCTTTAGAATTAGCAGTGATCAATCATTGATCTCTTTAGTCAATGCATTATCTGGACAGTGTTGGTACTGAAAGTCTGACTGTAGAAAATGAAGTGTGTGATGTAAGTGTAAGAAAGCCTCTCATGAATCTTGGGGGACATGAGAGTTGAAAGATGGAATGGTAATCTGTTGTTTTTTTCAGAATAGGAGTTATAACTGCATACTTCAATAATGAATAAAAGATAGCAGTAGAGAATGAGAAATGACAGATACTAATTAAAACTGTGATAAATACAGGAGATAGTGAACAACTGCTTGCTGAGGGTATAATAGAGAAAAGAGAAGCTATTCAAGCCAGCTCAAAATTCGATCAAACTGGTCCAATAACCAGTAACCTTTAACCAGTCTCAAAAATATTAAGATGTATTTTTAGTTTGGCCACCATGGTGTGAATTTTATCACTGATCTTTTAATGCACTGGCAAAATACATTAAATGAAATTAAGTATGAACTTGTATGCCTGTTTGAGCTACAATTTCAGTATTTTTAATATTTTTTGTAGTATTTTTAACATTTTTCTTTTTCGTCAGTGAGCATTACTGTGTTGCTAGTTCAAGTTCAAATTTCTAATTTGATGTTTGCATAAAATAACAGTAAAAATAATGCACAATGTAGCTAGTGAAGCTCACAAATTTAAAGTCTTCAGAACTGGTTTGACAAACCAGTTGGAGAATCACTTTGAAAGAATTTGAAGCATATTTAGTGGTAAGAGAAGAGGGTAAAGACTTCTTCATATGTGAGATTAATTGATGAGAAAATTCAAGAGGGATCGGAAAACAAGCTGCTGCTTGCTAAATATGATATCATTTAAAATGGAATTTAGTGAAACTTGTCCATAAAGTACGAAGCAGTAACGGCAATCGGAGGGGTCATTTTGGGAAGGCAGACATCAGATTGAAATGTATTCTGAGGCATTTAAGTTTAGGAGCCTGAGCACAGGTAATAGACTGGAAGTAGATTTTTTGGGCAATATCTAGGACATTTTATAAGAGGGTAAAAGCAGTATATTTGAGGAAGTCATAAGAAGTATGAGACTTTCATCAATGAATTTCTACTTTGAGGAAGAGTTTTTCTTTTGTCTGGATGAGGTCATGTTTTGTAAGAAAAATAAACTGGTGCCACTGGATCAAGGAGTGTTAATAGAATGTGCTTAAGATTTGAGACTCCCAATTTTGTAAAGGAGAATGTAGAAATTGGGGAGATACATTTTTGCAGACAGGTGAAAAGTTGTTGAGAATGAATAAAACTGAGACTGAGATGGTTTGTGGATTGTTGGTTGAGTTAAAATATAAAGAGGTTAACATGGTGAAGTAGAGCTTCCAGGCTCTTAGGTGATAATCTGAGGGAGGGAAATAAGTATCAAAGAACAAAATCATGGCTATTACAATGAGTAGGAGAATTGATTCACTGAGAGAGGCCTAGAGAGAAAGTTAGAGTGAGAAGTTAGGAGACAGAAGGAGAATATGGAAAAACTCAAGATGTTGGCGGGTATGTGAGAGAATAGGAAATACGGACCTAGTCTGAGAAATAGCCAAGGAATTGGTGGATTGAGCCACATGGACAATAGATCTCAGCAACTCAGAGAAAGATGCAGTTCAAAATAGGGTATATACTTCAAAGATGGCAATGTGATGAACCAACTGGTTAAATAACTTTGAATATGCAGCATGGGGTAAGGAGGAGTCCAACCCCAATTTCATATCTACTTCTAGGCCTGATTATGTTTCTGTGAAGTGGAATTGATAGGGGTTGGAGATTAAATGGCAAGGGGCTCAGACATATTAACAAAAAGAGAAATTAAATAAGCAAGTTACATTGACCATGACAATAAGACAGGGAATGCAGCCTTTGAATGTAGCAGATGGAGATTACTGCTTGTGATCTTCAGATTTTGTTCAATGCTTGGATAAATTCTGTGTTTAACTGTGAATTCACAACCACCCCTAGCAAATGCCTCCCCTTTTTGTTCAAGATCTTTTGTA
Source organism: Mixophyes fleayi (assembly GCF_038048845.1). Classification (NCBI taxonomy): domain Eukaryota; kingdom Metazoa; phylum Chordata; class Amphibia; order Anura; family Limnodynastidae; genus Mixophyes; species Mixophyes fleayi. Next base: position 52,895,623 of record NC_134402.1, read on the forward strand.
TATTATTTACAGTAGAAAGTCCATATAAGCAAACTGATTAGCTGAACAAAAGCATGGGAAAGTGTGGTCAGATGCATCATTTAAGCTAATTTAGAGTCACTCAATTTGCATCACTGGTCACGAGTTACCAGACACAATAATGGCAAGACACACCAGGAGATGAAGTAAACGTGTTTAAATCCACTTGCAATAAAGGAGATAAATGACATATTACATAATGTATTGTTTAATTATGAATTCCCATCACTTTGTAAGAGAACAACTTAGGAATCACAAATTCATCTAACCCAAGTAAATGCATTATCCCAAAAAAAGATTTACATTTTTTAGTACCATTTCTTTTTTAAGCAAGCGGTATATTGCCATCATATATAATAGTTTTTCAAGTTCATTGAATTTATACAATATTGCAATTAGCAAAATAAGCTTTGAAGGAGCGTGACAACTCCTTAATAACTTACGTGTTGTGTTAGTAGTACTTTACACTTGGGATACAAGGCAGAACAATTTTTGTTGAATTGAGGAAAAGAGCAAACAAAGCAATAAATCACATTTGTTCCTGTTATAATGAAATATGCTGAGCACACTGTTCTTTCAATGAAATTTGGCCTTTCTTTTTTACTATGTTCCCTGGCAAACAAATAGTACAAAATCTAAGTTTCATGCATAGTGATTACAAATAAAAACACAAATAAAGAAAACATATACATAATGTGACATTTCACTCTAGCAATAGATTATTTTTATTGTTATGTTTAGCATTGTTAGCATCTATGTAGGAAATATGATTAAAGTTTTAAGTGAACACAAACTTCTTCTCAGTCTTGAATTGCAAATTAACATATTTTATTGGGGGACTTAAAACACACTGATGTAATGTTGTATGACTGCAAAATATTTAATTAGAAAATATTACACAAATAATTATATAGAGTGCTCATTTAGCGGTGGTTGCATTTGTGCTCTGAACTTATATAGGAGAAGACGCATGCAAGATGCTTCTCAAGATGCGTCCACCTCGAAAATTGTAGTACTTATTAGAGATGAGCGCACTCGGATTTCCTGAATCCGAGCCCACCCGAACGTTGCCGATCCGAGTCGGATCCGAGACAGATCCGGGTATTGGCGCCAAATGAAAACTTGAAAGCGAGGCTCCGAGTCATAAACCCGTTGTCTGATCTCGTGATTCTCGGAACCTATAAATTCCCCGCTAGTCGCCGCCATCTTCACTCGGGCATTGATCAGGGTAGAGGGAGGGTGTGTTAGGTGGTCCTCTGTTCTGGTAGATCTCATGCTGTGCTGTTTAGTTCTGTGCTGTGCTGTGCTGTGCTGTTTAGTTCTGTGCTGTGCTGTGCTGTGCTGTGTTCTGCAGTATCAGTCCAGTGGTGCTGTGTGCTGTGCTCTGTCAATTTTAAATTCAGTGGTGCAGCTGGGTCCTGTGTGCTTTGTCCTGTTCAGTCCAGTGGTCCTGTGTCCCGTGCTCTGTGCTTCTAAGGGCATAGTTATTTCCCCAATATTCCCAAGTGTTTAATAAATTAAAAAAAAGTTAATAAAAAAATATACAAAAAACTAATTAAATTTTTTTTTAATTACAACAAAATTTGCCAAACCAATCCTGCAGTATAAGCCCAATGGTACTGCAATATTACCAAGTTCACACATTCTGCAGTATCTTGTGCTACATATAATGGAGAGCAAAAATTTGGAGGATAAAGTAGGGAAAGATCAAGACCCACTTCCTCCTAATGCTGAAGCTGCTGTCACTAGTCATGACATAGACGATGAAATGCCATCAACGTCGTCTTCCAAGCCCGATGCCCAATCTCCTAGTACAGGGCATGTAAAATCCAAAAAGCCCAAGTTCTCAAAAAAAAGCAAAAAGAGAAACTTAAAATCATCTGAGGAGAAACGTAAAGTTGGCAATATGCCATTTACGACACGTAGTGGCAAAGAACGGCTTAGGCCCTGGCCCGTGTTCATGACTAGTGGTCCATCTTCACCCAAGGATCTTAGCCCTCCTCCTCCTCCCCCCCTACAAAAAATTGAAGAGAGTTATGCTGTCAGCAACAAAACAGCAAACAACTCTCCCTTCTAAAGAGAAATTATCACAAATCCCCAAGGCGAGTCCAAGGGTGTTGGTGGTTGTCAAGCCTGACCTTACCATCACTGTACGGGAAGAGGTGGCTCGGGAGGAGGCTATTGATGATGTAGCTGGCGCTGTGGAGGAACTTGATGATGAGGATGGTGATGTGGTTATTGTAAATGAGGCACCAGGGGGGGGAAACAGCTGATGTCCATGGGATGAAAAAGCCCATCGTCATGCCTGGTCAGAAGACCAAAAAATGCACCTCTTCGGTCTGGAGTTATTTTTATCCAAATCCGGACAACCAATGAATTGCCATATGTAGCTTATGTAAAGCTCAAATAAGCAGGGGTAAGGATCTTGCCCACCTTGGGACATCCTCCCTTATATGTCACCTAAATAACCTTCATAGTTCAGTGGTTAGTTCAGAAACTGGGGCTAGGACCGTCATCGGTACAGGGACACCTAAATCCCGTGGTCCAGTTGGATACACACCAGCAACACCCTCCTTGTCAACTTCCTCCACGATCTCCATCAGATTGAGTCCTGCAGCCCAAGTCAGCAGCCAGACTGAGTCCTCTCCAATACGGGATTCATCCAAGGAATCCTGCAGCGGTACGCCTACTACTGCCACTACTGCTGTTGCTGCTGTTAGTCGGTCATCTTCCCAGAGGGGAAGTCGTAAGACCGCTAAGTCTTTCACAAAACAATTGACCGTCCAACAGTCGTTTGCCATGACCTAAAAATACGATAGTAGTCACCCTATTGCAAAGCGTATAACTGCGGCTGTAACTGCAATGTTGGTGTTAGACGTGCGCCCGGTGTCCGCCATCAGTGAAGTGGGATTTAGAGGGTTGATGGAGGTATTGTGGCCCCGGTAACAAATTTAGTACCGGGGCGACCCCACTACACAGTCCAGATTTTTTTTTTTGGAAATTCAGAGTCGTGGAGGGTTTTTTATTAATTATATTGTGGTGACCACTCCTCTACTCAGTCCAGGTACATTTTTTGGTGCGATTAAGACCAGTTGATGGTTTTCTTATTATGTTGTGGTGACCCACTCCTCTACGCAGTCCAGATACATTTATTGGTGCGAATCATACAAGTTCAGGATTTTTAAATTATATTGTGGTGACCTACTCCTCTACGCAGTCCAGGTACATTTTTTGGTGCGATTAAGACCAGTTGATGGTTTTCTTATTATATTGTGGGGACCACTCCACTATGCAGTCCAGAAAGATACCTCGTTGCAACATTTTGGACTAATAACTATATTGTGAGGTGTTCAGAATACACTGTAAATTTGTGGAAATGCTTGTTAATGAATGTTATTGATGTTAATAATAGCGTAGGAGTGAAAATAAGCCCAAAAACTTGATTTTTGAACTTTTTATGCTTTTTTCAAAAAAAATCCGAATCCAAAACCTTAAATCCGAACCAAAACCTTTCGGCAGGTGTTTTGCGAAACAAATCCGAACCCAAAACATCGCGAAAATCCGAATCCAAAACACAAAACACGAGACACCAAAAGTCGCCGGTGCACATCCCTAGTACTTATATCAGACATATGTCAGTTATAATAAGTGTACACACAAAAGGTACTGAAAAAGACTAATAGGGTCAATAAGTATAAATATAAATTATAGTCCTGAACTCAGCTATTCGTTAAGGGAAATGCCAACCCCTAAGAAATAATAACCCCTATAAAATAGCAATGCAGAAAAGGAGCCAAGAAACATTCAATGTAATATTGTCATGTTGATTACAGAAAACATTGCAAAAGGAGAAACTTTTGTCTTAAAAACAAATTCTCTCTCTCTCTCTCTCTCTCTCTCTCTCTCTCTCTCTCTTCTCACGGTGCATCTGTTGGTGGTAGGCGTGAGGGGAGTGCGTATTTCAGCCCATGGTCTGGATGTGAAATAGGCCACGCAGAGGCGATTATCTATATATATATATATATATATATATATATATATGTCTGAGTTCAATTACCTACCATGGCATTATCTGTGAGGAGTTTCTATGTTCTCCCCATGTTTGCGTGGGTTTCCTTCGGGTGCTCCGGTTTCCTCCCACACTCGAGAGACATACCGGTAGGTTAATTGGCTGCTATCAAATTGACCTTAGTCTCTCTCTTGGTCTGTATGTGTCTATGTGTTAGGGAATTTAGACTGTAAGCCCCAATGGGGCAGGGACTGATGTGAGTGAGTTCTCTGTACAGATAGATGGATAGATAGATAGATAGATAGATAGATAGATAGATAGATAGATAGATACACAGACAGACAGATAGATAGATAGATAGATAGATAGATAGATAGATAGATAGATAGATAGATAGATAGATAGATATACTCATTTCAAGTATACAATTAGTCAATGGATAATATTAGTCTAATAATGTTAAAAATATAAAACTCTTATCATAGTGGAATTAAATAAAAAGTTATACAAACAGAATCTTGCGACTAAATCTCACAATTAGGGATTAAATAGTATTTTTGAGATACAAATGTTCACAGCAGGTAATCTTATTGCACTTCCTGGATCTGTGTTCAATTACACTATCAAAAGTTTAAGTAAGAAAAGAAAATGTGATAAAAAGTTCCAGAGTAAAGAACTAAGGTGGCCTCCCTAATAAGAAACTTGTTTTGGTCCGGGGCTAATTGCAATTCAACAGTTTTCACAGGATCCAGAGGGAGATTCCATGATGTGGATAACCTTTGTTATATTCAGCATCCTGCTTATTTGGGACTGGTTTATTCCATATGTTTGGACCAAGACAGACTATCTAGTGGGACACCAAAGCCCTATACAACTACAAATACCTTGATATTACATTCAAATTACAAATACAGAAGACTGAAATATATTTGAATACAAATAAGATGTTTATATATTATATAATGAACTAAATAATATCTATGTTATAATTTTAATATTATATAAATATATAACTTATATATAATGATATATAGTTAAATTATTTAAGTTGCATATACATTTATTGTTATCATATTTGATAAAAAACAAATTATTGCAAATTATTCCACACTTTTGCTTATTGAGCCAATATAAACCCAATTTGTAACACCCCAAGCCATCTTCCTGATGAAATCAAAATCCATTGGGGTGTGACTTTAGGCGAGGTATGAATCTCTGATGTTTGCTGCTCATGTTTGCAGATACAGGATAATGAGGATGCAGATACATCATACAGCTTTGCTATGATATGCCTGATTTTATGTACTTTTGATATGCATGCACTTTTTAAGCTATTTATAAAATAATTTGTTTAACATTTCTACACCATGAAAGTGCTCCATGTCTTTGTTTGATTTAGATTTATTCTGTTCCCATGGAGATCTGGTAATTTGGGTGACGTTACAGACTTCAAATTAAGTGCAACTGTGGACTGTAGCTGAAAACTGGACTCATAAAAGAAGTGTTCAGGAAATTAATTTATGGACCTTGACTTATTGATGAGTGAGTGAATAACTCACTCTAACTCTTTTTTCAGCTCTGTTGCAATTTCCCCTTATACGTAGCTGCATTCATGGTGAAGATTTGATATTTGATAGTATTTAACCTTACATAATTTAGTTGATTTGTATATAATTGGTTGAATTTTGGGGATTTTGATTAGTGTATTATATTTTTAACTACTTTGTACTTTGATGTATAAATCATTTAAGTATGCCTTTTAGAGCACCAGATTTAAGATCCAAAAACTCTCAGCAATGTACAAGGAATTTTAATGATCACATATCTAATTTAATGAGTTTGAGGTCATGTCATTTTACACACGTGGCAATATAGAAAATGCTTTTATGCATTTGAAGATTTTATTAATAAAATAAACCAAAACTTGGTGGACTTTAGTAGGGATATTCATTAATTTAAAAGTATGGAAAATTTTGAGGGGGTCCTAAAATCCTCCACTTTTGCCTGATTGAATGAAAGATTTCTAAAATAATGGTATTGCATCTTAGATGAATATTAATTTGAACTAATGAGGTTAACTTCTTTTGCAAATAAGAAGCTGTTAAAGGATATTGAGAAGGAGTTTTGGATTTTGGAAAAAGTTTACAATCATATTAAAATCAGGAGCCTTTTAAAAGAAAATCACAAACAAGATCATATGGATCAGGGCGTGGCTTGGGAGCCATCCGGGCTGGACATATTCAGCAGTAGCTCTGTGCTCCATAGGAGCTGATATCCACTGTATAGACAACCTGCCTGCTGGAATCCCTCTATACCAAGCTACTTCACCACTCCACGTCTGGTGGACTGGCTTAGCTAATCGCCTTTGCGTGGCCTATTTCACATCCAGACCATGGGCTGAAATATGCACTCCCCTCACGCCTACCACCAGCAGGTGCACAGTGAGAAGAGGAGCCAGGGCTGTGGGATTCCTACACCTCCCCTATCTACCCCAGAGCAACTTTACCCCCGATCTGTGCCACACAACTGAAAGTCACAGACACACTGGTTCCTAGTGGGGCTCCGGAACCCACACAGCTGCTCCGTGGATTGCTTCTTCCTACAGAGCTGTGTTCAAAGACACTCTAAAAGTCACACCTGGCGACACCGCAAAAACGGCTCTCCAAATAGAGCACATTTTCCCTGTGCGACAACCGGAAGTGACTGTGCAGCCATACCCTCTTCTCATCGGGCAGAGAAGATGCCAATGCTCTCAGTCTGTGGCTCCTCCTGTCACCCACACTGACTCTAAACCCTAACAGTTCACAGGGATTTCCACTGCATCTCACATAAACCTGAGTATATTATTCCACTGTTAGGTGGATAAGACTTATAGCTGTTGGTTGTCACCTGCATGGGTACTAAAATATAACTCTGAGCAAAAACCTCCTAATATTCTGCACCTCTATTAGACTCAACTATAATTCTACACACCTGACAATCATAGGCAAAGACAGGAGAGGTCCTGCTAAACGGGACTCTGGGGTGAGAAGCCTAAAGACACTCAGCAACGTTCTGATCTCAAGAAAATCATGAAGATTTCCACACCATCCACCGCCACCGGGGATCTACAATTGGTCTCCGCCCCTTGCTCTACAGATTGTGATATATCCTCATCTGCTGACATGGCGACCTCCGAGCCTGATTTTTTCAAGCGGTCAGGACCTCAGTGCTATTTTACATCTTATAAAATCACTTCCTACACAGGATGAGCTTCCAATGAAAAAGGACTTCCAGGTACAGGAAACAAGACTCCATGAAAAAATACGTAAAGAGGTAACTCATCTTCAGTCTAATTTTGCCTAGCTGGCATCTAGACTGTCCATCCTGGAAGGACCCAGGGAGAAATCTGAGCACCAAAAAGACAAACTTCAGGATGCCCTGGAATGACAGGCGCAAGAATTTCCAATGCTTTACACCAGGGTCGAGGACATATCATTTGTAGGCTCCATTATTACACGCAAAAAGGAGGTGGTCATCCAAAAAGTAAGGAGCTTGGAGGGAATTGACTGTGATAGCCAGAAAAAACAAATTTTCCAGGAAATTTACTGGCATACCCTTCAATTAAGTCGATTGCTCAAGCGAATGACAGATGGTCTCTGCAACCGGAACATTAAATACAGGTGGCACTGTCTGTTTGGCCTGTAGGTCAAATTAAATGAGAGGACTGAGACGGTGCGTTCTCCAGCGGACCTAGCCTCTTTCTGCACTGCCTTAGACATTCTAACTGTCGAGCTTCCGGAGTGGAAGGACTACTCTTGACGACTGAGTCATGGCAGGTGGCAGGGAATGCGAGGAAACCATGCAAGTGGCGAAAATCCCCTAACGGAGACTCCGAGACATGAACTGATTATTTCTATACTTCTGGGAATAATGTCACTTGGGCGTTCTGGTCCAAACCTAAATACTGCCACTCTAATACGTTAAGTTGATGCTAAATTCTGTTGTTTTTGAGTGTTTTTGTATGCTGCCTTTCTCCCACCCCCTTTTTTTCCTTCACACTGCAGGTTCAATAAGACGGACCAGAGTCCGCCCTCTCCAGTGTCAAGACTAGGGGACAATTGATATTTTCTGGTTACTTAAAATATGCTTATAATGTGTTCATTGCTGTTCAGTTTCTACTCTGAAAGTTGTCACAGGCATTATACTTCCTAAAGCCCTTTTGTGACAGCTGTTGTTTTATCTCCTCTGGGGAGTAGTTTATGCTCTTCCTATTTGTGTTATTTGGGCCTATACCAGATGGCCCTAGTTCCGTGGTCTACTTATATGTGTCTACTCCTCTCCATTCTTTCTGTTTTCTAAAAACATAAACTCATTACCTTTATGATGCTGACCTTCAATGCTGTGTGGTCAGACACTTCCTTTTCCACACAAACCCTAGAAGCCCATATATTGGTGCTACCCGAAAAAGGCAAAGATCCGTCTCAGTGTCTGAGTTATAGGCTGATATCCTTATTCAATGTGGATCTTAAATTATAAGCTCATTGGGCTCAAAGCTCAAGCTGGGTCGAGAGGCAAGAGACAACACAACTAAGGTTATCTATCTGGTTCACTCAGCACTGTGTTCCAATACCCCATCCATGTTGTTATCCACGGACGCTGAAAAAGTTTTTAATTGCATTGATTGGTCGTTCTTGCGGTGTTGACCCCTATCCCTGCTCATTTTTGTGCTCTGTATGAATGCTCTGGTCAGCACTTTTCATGGACGATCTCTGCGCCAAGGTATCTAACTGAGTCATATCAATTCTCAATTTGGTCAAAGAATTCCAGCGTTTTGGTTCTCAATCAAATTTTAAAATCAATTACTCAAAATCGGTGGTGTTGAATTTATCCCTGCCTGCCTCCGTGGTTGAAGGACTCCAGTAGCCAATTCCAATGGCACCCTTCCCACATTAAATATCTGGGTGTGCTCATCTCTAAAGACGTATTACTACTGTTCAACCTTAATTTTGGTCCTCTTATTGCTAGGTCCCCTTATTGATTTGAGGGAGTGGAGAGGTAAGACATTTTTCTGGATATCACGAATCAATATAATTAAAAAAATATCCTCCCTCGTATTTTGTACCTTCTACAAATGCTACCTATTCACATGCCCAACAAATGGTTCCATGACATACAGAGATTGTTGAGAGACTTTGTGTGGGGGGAAGAGGCCTCACTTAAAACATGACATTCTCTAGAGGTGCAGACATTTTGGGGGACGTAAGCTCCCACACTTTTCTTCATATTATAATGCTGTCATGCTTGGGAGGGATGAACCACAACTGTGAGAAGTAGTGGATTACAATTGAGGAATCATATCTACCTTCCCTGTGCTGGAACACTCCCTAGTTGAGTAAATTACCTTCTATAAGGCATACCAACATTGGTCCCACTATTTCAAAGTGGTCCAGACTCCAGACACTTGCCCACATATCCTCCCCTATCTCACTTTTGACCCCCTTATTTGACAATCCCTTATTTCCACCGGGCTCACAAACTAGCTCATTTAAGATATGGGCTCAGGCGGAGCTCAGGTTGGGATCACACATGTCGTTTATGAACAAGAAATGATATCCGCACTAGGTAAGTTTCATACCAATGTCTAATAATAGGCTCTAAATATTATGGCCTATCAATCAGGATGATTGAATTGTAGTACAAAACATCCTGAGCGGTGCGCCCTATACACCAAAAATATAGTGGAGTATCAGAGAGAAGAAAAGTAGGTGACTGATATTAATATCGCTACTAGGATATATTATTAAGTCACTATTATAACCTCCACCTAGGGGTTTTCTCTGATTTAGATCCTATATATTGTTTAAGCCTAAGAGTCATTATTGTCAATAGGGAATCCTTTGCTAATAGTGGATTTTTCTATTTCTATATCAACCTATTTATATTAATAGTGATATTTTCCACCTTGAGTTCATTTTCTATTATATGACCACTGAGCTAAGTTTGCAGTGGATCTGCAATTTTAACAATTATTGTTTTTGTTTTTTGTTTTTAATACTTCGCTAGCTTTTGGGTTTAGGATGAAATGCTTATTTACAATTTTAAGGTATATCAATAAAAATTTATTTTACTCTACATACACATTCATCAATTGTCTCTGAGTGCCCCTCAGTCACCTACTTTTCTTCTCTCTGATCACACATGTCGGCCAGCTGACCAGTCCCTCGGGTGTGTCCTCCTTTGGGTACATTCAGGCTAAATGGGAACATCTGTATTCTGAAGTCTGGAGCTATCTCCGAATTAAGCATTTCTTGTCATCCAGGCTTATCAATGCAGATTTGGCCAGAGACCTCACAGTTTTTGAATCAATGTGCTTGGCCATCAGCTGCCCTTCTCATTTACTATCCAATATCTACAAATTCCTTGTGAAAAATATGTTCTGTTCCTTGCCCAGGTTCACTACGGCCTGGGAGAAGGACTTGGGGGACGGGGGTTCAGGAGACAGAATGGCCAGCAATTTTTGAGACCACACATGCATGCTCCGTCAGTGTCTCTGTGATAGAAACCCATTATAAAGTTCTCTCAAGATAGTGTAGGCGTTCAGCTCAACTAGCAAAAATTTAGAGGTGAGTGTAAGACTCTTGTTCGATATGCCAAGATGCCCTGGGCACTTCAATACATATTTGGTGGGACTGCCCAGCATTTCGTCCCTTTTGGAATCAGGACACAGAGTTGTCAGTCGAAACAATGGGGGATAATGTCCCTGACAATACAGCAATTTGGCTCCTTAACAAGACCAATATCCTAATTTTGTCCTTCAAAAAATTTGTTCTGAGGCATTCATTTCCTTTCGGCTGCAAAAGCAGTGATATCAAACCACTGGAGTTCATATATCCCTCTGTCCATTAAAGACTAGTTCCAGAGATTGGAATTTTATAGAGCAATGGACGAGTTAGTTCTATCAACTGCTGATAAATTACTGAGTATTATACGACTTGGTGTCTTTGGCTGCATTTTCAGGAATCTGAAATGTATGCATCCCTGACCAATTCTGCTTCCATCCCTGCCTCAAGCTGACTATCTACACTCCCCCTTCTTTTTTCTTAGGTCAAGAAACAATAACCTCCCTCATCCTTTTTTTTCCCTCCTATCTACTTTTTTGACCGCCCCTCCATACCCTTTTCTTTTCCTTTGTCTTTTTCATTCCATTTGTCTTTTCTTCTATTTGTTATATTTTCACTCATACCACATTGTATTTTTGAATGTTTACATAGCATTTATGTTCTCATTTTGGTGGTTTGTTCGTTGAGACTTCTGTTAGTGCACTTAAATGTCAATACTGCCTTCAAAAAAAGAGTAATTACATAAAAAGAAAGAACATATGGACCTGTGACGTTCCTAAAACATTTCAAGGAACAAGGTTATTTAAGGACATTGATGAATAAGAGTTTAGAAAGTGTGTGTGGTACGAACAGGTCTGATCTATTAAATTACGAAATAAAACAATCAGGAAATTTTAATTTACAAATTTTCCTAAATTAAGATTTTATGGTTACATAAGGCTTTATTCAATAAGGCACACAAAATTAGTGTTTTTTGAAAATGCATGTAATTTGGGCATACGCACGTCCGTATTTAGCAAGGAGCGGATTTGAATCAACGTCTCTTGTCGAATACAGTTCTAGGTCTGCTCTGCTCTGACAAAGAAGACACTGATGGATACGTCCAATACATATGTGAAATATAAAGACCCAGCAGAATGCACAGAAAAAAACAGTTTTCAATTAATATCAACTGTGAATAATATAATCATTAATAGCAAAACATAAAGAAAAAGCTTTTTCCCCCATAATATACATTTATTAGGATGTTATTAATGTCTGCTGTACATAAAATGCAGTTGCTGCTGATTGCAAACGCATGTTCTAACATGCATGCATGACAGTTATCACTATTACTTGGCACTTACATCTGTAGCTGGTGCAAGTCATACAACAGATAAACACATACCTTTGAGATATCCAAAGCCTGAATTAGGCACTGCTGCATTGACACAGGCATGGCACACCTTTGTTGTAAATTGACTATGACAGTAGTTCCCAAACCGTGTGCCGTGGCTCCCTGGGGTGCCTCGGCAATCTCACAGGGGTGTCTCGACCAGGGCTAGTGGTAAGCAAGGCGGGGACTACTTGGTAATAATTTTGGCTTAGGGGTGCCTTGAAAAAATTATGGAGACCCTAAGGGTGCCTTGAACTGAAAAAGTTTGGAATCCACTGGACTATGAGCATACGCCCAACCCCCTCCTCATTGCGTCCCTGAAATCATAAGCTGTGGTAAGGTTCTGTTGTGTTTAAAGATGAATTGAGTGCTCTTGCGTTCACTGGCGTATTGTCCAGTTCTGTTCATGCACAGAGTGATTTTGCGCAAAACAGGGGATGTATCTTCATTTACGTTTCTTAATGATTCAGGCCCATAGTGTTCTTTTAAAATGCATAAGCTTTTTTGATCACAGACAACTAATGAAATAATGACTCAATTGCATTTTGGGGGACTGCAAATTGTTACATTTAATTAATACAATTATACATCAAATTTAAATTTCCCTGCCACTGACACGTTTGCAGTGTTTGTCTAATAGTTTTACGTTGCCTCTTAACAACGTATCTCAGAAAAGTACTCTAAAGTCATTAAATTGGTTTCAAAGTAAACCTGTAAAAAAAAGAAGTATTCAAACTGTTTAATGGTGTATGTTAGTTTCAATTAAAAGTTTGAATATAATATATAACAATTCTAATACTGAAAATACATTTATGTTTTCAGTGTTTGTTTTTAATATTTGGCCTTGCTATCTCTTGCTTTAATACATGTATTCATGCAAGAGACATCTACAAGAACATTAATCATTTAAGAACTGAAAAGAATTATGATGAATATAATATATAGCTATTCTCATTCTCTTCATATGAGTTTCTATGCAAAATATATGAATAGCTATTTTAAAGGGTAGTTGGAGTAGGGTATTTTCATGTAGCTCTCTGCAAAGATTATAAAATGAATATGGTAATGTTTTTAAATACAAGAAAGTAAAGGAATAGCTGAATTGTCCCGAGATTGTAAATTGCTTGGATTTTGCTAATATGTTGCTTGAAAATTGTTGGGAGTGTTCATCTGTGATATCACATGATATTTCCTTTATTTTCCTGGTATAATCCATACAGCTATGTATAACTATTTACTATCATACTGTCCTATGTCCGTCTACGCTTCTAATTTTTCCTTCTGCTTTATATTCCCATGTAAAAGATGTTTGGAAGAAGAGGTCAAAGGAGTTAAAGAATGACTTCATAGTTGAGTGATTTTTTTTTTAGTCTAATAAATCATTGATCATTTTTGCCATTTTTTTTACTTTATACAACTATCTGCAGACTGATCATCCTGCATTGTTTATATTAATAGTACATGCATGTATGTATGTATGTATGTATGTATGTATGTATGCAGTAGAGTGTGGAGAACTATAAAAAAATAAAGCTAAAATATTTTGCCACAAGTTTTACATTGCTATCATATTAACAAAAGGTAGAGAAGTTATATATACTTTGAGGCATGCGCTCAGCTACGCGAACCTATTTGTGGCAGCATGGGAAAATGACACCATCTGGAAGAACAATCCCTATGCTCCACACATTCTTTTTTGGCATTGCTATATAGATGATGTGATGTTTATTTGGACAGGTCCCAAAAGTGAACTAGATCTATTCTTAGGCTATAGCAACCAAAATGACCTTAACTACACTTTACAGCCAACACCAATAAACAAATGGTTCAATTTCTGGATCTTGAAATGTACATTGAGAATGCACAGATTGAAACTAGGACCTTTTTTAAGGAAGTTGATTCCAACTCGTATATCCCCTCTACTAGTAACCATCACAAAAATTGGATTAGTAACATCCCAAAGGGCCAATTCACTAGACTACGACGAAATTGTTCAAGACCTGAACAATATATGTTACAAGCATATATACTTAAAGATTGGTTCCTTGAAAGAAGTTACCAACAGTCTAGTGGAAATGGCTTGTGAATCTGTTAGACACACTGATAGGGAACATCTCCTTTCTAGGAATGAGAAACAGTCAGAAACTATCCCTATTCCATTCATCACAACTTTTAGTCGTGATTGAATATATTTTCAGAAAACACTGGAACATACTGTTAGGAGACAATACACTAAAGGATATTCTCCCAGAGAAACCCAGATTCATCTATACTAGAGCAAACAATCTTAGAAAACAGCTTGTGAATAGCACCATTCCACCTAAGATCGACCCCCCGAAAGGTACATGGCTTAAATAAACAGAGAAAGGCTTCTATCATTGCCACCGATGTGCAGTATGTAAAATAAGCAATATACACAGTATCAAATCAATCACTTCCTTCACATCCAGTGTCTCTGGAGAGGAGTTCACCATCAACAGCTGACTTACATGTGATACCATGGGGGTAATTTATCTTTTGCAATGCCCCCTGTGGCTTACAATACATTGGGAGAACCATCAGGAAGTTTAGGAGCAGCAGCATTAAGTCTTGACCTGAGGGGGGCAAGGTGGGAGAGGGCGATGCCAGTGATGTTTCAGTAATTAAGACGGGAAATAATGAGTGAGTGGATAATAGTTTTGGTGTCATTCTTTGATAGGAAGGGCTGGATGCGGGCAATATTGCAGAGTTGGAAACGACAGGATTGGGCAAGAGATTGAATGTGGAGTGCAAAGAAGAGGGAGGCGTCAAGGGTAACGCCCAGGCAGCAGAGTAGGGGAAGAGATGAGATGGTAGTATTGTTAACAGTGATATAAAGAAGGGAAGAAGATCCAGAAGGAGGGAAGACAACAAGCTCAGTTTTGACAATCTTAATTTGGAGAAAACATGAAGACATCCAGGAGGGGATGGCGGAAAGGCAGTCAGAGGAGCGAGTGGGAGAGATCAGCAGAAGAGAAGTAGAGATAAATGTCATCATCAGCAGAGAGGTGGTTTTGGAGACAGACAGAAGTGATAAGATCACCCAGGGAGGTAGTGGAGAGTGAAAAGATAAGAGCTCCAAAAATAGAGCCTTAAAGGAAGTCCTACAGGGAGGGCAGAGAGAGAGGGAGGATGAACCAGAAATAGATAGAGCGGTTGGCGAGATAGGAGGTGAACCAAGCAAGGACAGATCCAGAGAGGCCGAAAGAAAGAAGGGTCTTCAACAAGATGGAGTGGTCGACGATATCGAAGGCTGCTGAGAGGTCTAGGAGGAAGTGCAGGGAAAAATGGCCCTTGGCTTTAGCTGAGATAAGGCCATTAGTAAGTTTGGCCAGGGCGGTTTCAGTGGAGTGGATGGGGCAGAAGTCAGATTGGAAAGGGTCAAGGAGGGAGTGTTCTGAGAGGTGCCTGGTGAGGCGGTTGCAGACTATCCTCTCATCCTCTCAAGTAGTTTAGATGCAAACGGGAGAAGTGAGATGGGGGGTAGTTAGCGAGGTGGGGTTAAGATTGGGTTTTTTGAGAATGGTAGGAATAAGGGCATGTTTAAAGGAAGAGGGGACGATGCCAGTGGAGAGTGACAGATTGAAGAGGTGAACAGGGTAGTTGAAGGCAGTAGGGGAGAGAGATCGGAGGAGGAGAGAGGGGATGGGATCCAGGTGGCAGATAGAGGGAGGAGAGGAAAGAATGTAAGAGTGGATTTCTTCACCCGAGATATGGCGAAAGGAGCACCAGAGTTGGTTGTTAGAGGAAGGCAAGCAATAAGGGTAGCAAGAGAGTGCCAAGGAGGAGATATCAAGTCTGATAGCCTCAATTTTGGAGGGGAAGAAGGAGACAAAGTCGGTGGCAGGGAGGGAGAGCTGTATAGGAGAGTGGGGGGGAAAGAGGAGAGAGTTGAATGGTAGCCACAAGGTGGTGGGGATTGGAGGACTGAGAAGAAATTAGGTATTTGAAGAGGGATTGTTTGGCAAGAAATGCTGTGGAGCTGTAGGAGGAGAGGATACATTTGAAGTGGCGGAAATCAGGCAAGGAGCGAGATTTCCTCTAGAGGCACTCAGCAGCACAAGTGCACTTCTGAAGGAAGCCGGTGAATTTAGAGTGCCAGGATTGGGGTATCGAGTGGCAATGATGGACAAATGAGGTGGGAGCAGCAGCGTCCAGGGCAGTGGTGAGAGAGAGGTTGTAGAGAGGTCGACTAATCAGGGCATGCCAGGGTGGGAAGAGGGAAAAGGAGAGTATCAAGAGAGGAAGAGAGTGAAGACTGGTCAAGAGCATCAAGATTGCACCTAGTGAGGCTAGTTTTAGGTGGACGGGGAACAGGGGAGGAGGACAGAGAGAAAAAGAGGCGATGGTGATCAGATAGTAGGAAGGGAGAGTTAGGGAGATCAGAGAAATCACAAACGAGCTCAAGGGAGCGAACAATACAGTGGGTTGGAGAAGATGTCTACTAGGTAAGACCAAAGGAGGAAGAAAGAGCAAGAAGTTTGATGGAGGCAGGGTCAGTTAGGTTTACAATAGTGATGTTAAAATCTCCAAGAATGATGGAGGGGAGGTCAGAGGAAAGGTAGTGGGGAAGTCAGGCAGCAAAGTTGTTGAGAAAGAGGGAAAAGGAAGATAGATAACAGAGACATAGAGGTTGATGGGGAAAAAGAGACGGATGGAGTGGACTTCAAAGGAGGAGAAAGAGAGGGAGGGCACAGTTGGAATAACTTGAAATGTGCAATTGGGGGATAGGTCATCCAGCCTCGTGTTATGTGTGAACGAAAGGCCCCCATGGGCGAGAGCAGTGGGAGAGGCAGTGTCAGAGGAGGTTAGCCAGGTTTAAGGGATATTAAGAATGTTAAGGGAGTTGAAGATGAAAAGGTCATGAACAGGGACAGTTAATTACGGATTGATCTGGAGTTCCATAGGGCATAGGTGAAGGGGAGGGATGAAAGTGGGGAAATGTGGATAAAATTGGCAGGGTTGCTGGAGGGTAGAAGTTGGGGCGGAGGAAAGGGCTGGAGTAGAGGATTGGTATGGGACATGATAAAGAGGGCATGATGGGAGACAGGAAGAGAGGAGCAAGAAGGGGAAAAAGGTGCAGTAGAAACAGAAAGAGTGTGGAGAGCAAAAATAAGCAACTAGTAGAGAATCACAATAGAATGAACAACTGAAGAATATAAACAATAAAGTGCAGTCAATAACAGTTGGTAGTGCTATATAGATAACATAGCTAGGAAGAGAGAGAAGAAATAGTACATTTAAACAAATATTGAAAGACCTCAGGTACAGGGAGTCCAGCAGTAAGTGTCTACAGGAGTCTTCAGGTACAGGTGAGTCCAGAAGGTAAGTGTCCACAGGAATTTTCTGGTACAGATGAGCCCAGAAGGTAAGTGTTCACTGGAGTTTTCAGGTACAGGTGAGTCTGGAGGGTAGATGCCCACCGGAGAAGGAGTATGGATCATTTCAGGAGACTAAGTGAGACCAAGGGGCAAATGTATCAAGATGCAATTTTGTAAATCCAGAGATTTTCTCGGAAGAGTTGAAACTGCAGATGTATGAACCTGAGATTTCATGTAAAAAATCGCTATTTCCAAAACCAATAGAGATCAAACTCCTGACTGTTTGCCACTATAGCTATACAAGTCTCAAATGTATGAATCTGCAATTTAGCAAACTCTCCTGAGTTTGCTTTAAAACACGCCAGATACAACAAGCTGCATTTTAGCAAAAACACATCACTGTTACACTGCCCTGCTATAGAGCCGGTGGTCCCGGCAGCTGTCAAAAGTGATAAAAAAGTTAAAAGTTAAAAAAAAAAAAGCATGGGGTCCCTCCTCTATTCATTATTAATCCTAGTGCTGCCAGCCTATTGCTGGTTACGTGAAAATTCACATAATGAGCAAAGCAGCCAGGGTGGGTAGCACTGTAGCAGGGGGACACGCAGCAGGGGTCCCTCTGCCATAATGACAAACCAACCCCAGGCTGTTCTAAGCTGGGATAGATTCCCTAGGGAGTGTGGTCCGCCGAAAAAACGAGTGGGCTTCCCTCTAGTAACACCCAACCCAGTGCTGAAAGCACTAGGGCTCTTCCTACACCCCTTGACGGTGGCTGTAGGGTAATAAACGGCGATATAAATTGAAAAAAATAAACAGACGCCATTTTGTTTTGTGGAACTACAAGTTCCAGCCAGCCAGGGTGCCATAAACAGTATGGGCATGCTGATACTTGTATAACTACAAGCAACAGCATACCCATGGCAGCAAGGGCATGTTGGCACTTAGAGAACCAGAAGTGTCAACATGCCCTAACACACACGGCTGACTGGGACTTGTAGTTCCACAAAAGAAAATGTTAAATAAACCACCACACCCTCGCTAAAACCACATACATTTAATAAAAATAATAAAACCCCAATAAAGACACTAAACACCCTAACCTCATTTATACCACATATTTTTATTAAAAATAATAAATCCCCAATATACCCACCACTGATGTTTCCATCTGTTGTCAGCAGCTTTTAATCCTACAATGGCTGTAAACCAAGTCCCAAATAAATTTGTATCCAATAGTCCGGCTTGAACAAATCCAAAATAAATTTATCATTTCCAACGTCCGGCTTAAAATGTCCAAAAAATTTTTGTATCCAAAAGTCCTGCTTGAAATGTCCAAAAAGAATTTGGAAATCCAAAGTCCCTGCTTGAAATGTCTTCTCTTCTTCTTGGGCATCAAGCCCCCCTTGTTGCTTGAATTCTTAATTTCTACTTGACTAGGAGGGTCCCCTTGTTGCTTGAAGGCTTCTTATCTTCAGCCAGGAGGGCCTAAGATTTGTAATGCCCCAGCTAGGAGAGGACAGTTGAGTTCAGGAGACCAAGGTATGGGGCGAGATCAAGGTCCATGGGAAGTTGAGAGTCATGGAAACTAAGGAGGTTTGGCACTAGCAAACCACTTGAGATTGGCTGTTTCTGATTGTACCTCTGACACCGATTGGTGCTTTATTCATCGCATATATTATGCATTTGTGTTTGTTTAAGAAACACTTATTTTTTACTTTTTGATTCTGCTGTATTAGAGAGTTTCTTTAAGTTTTATAATAGCAAATGCATTTTTTGTATTTAAAAAAAGGATAAAAAGATGAACATATGTGGGACATAATTGTCTGTGACATGTGCTTGGCGTAAATCGGGCTCATATGCTACTAGTATAGGCCTGCACAGATCTTAAGATGTGTATGGCTCAGCATAAGGACATAAATATGTTATTCTTACATCTAGCCTTTTTGAACATAAATTGCACCCATTTTACAGCCAACTGTGCATGAGGCCTAGTATCTGTTGTCTCAATGCCTGAAGAATGGTTCAGTCCAGTAATTCTAAGGGGTACATTTACAAAGGGATGACTTATAATATAATATGCAATGTAGTTTGCAAACTGACACACACATTAGATGCAGTTTTCAGATCTAAAAGAGATTGAAAACTTAAACCGCATCCAATGTGTGGTAGTTTCCAAACCCTAAACCACATGTGGCTTAGACTAAACCCAATTTTAAAACATTAGGCCGAACTAATACAATCCCACCACTTGTTATTTACATTTACGTGAATAAATCAATAAATACTAATCAAATGTTAAAAACTGCCCACACCGTTATATTCTCTAACACAGTGTAGTCAGCATTGGTCTTGATACTCTGGAGATGGGGCCTGAAAGAATGATCAGACCCCTTCATCTGGAGCGCAACATCAAAATGTTAACTGGGCCACTTATGTTATTGGATACCAGGGTAAAAATTTAAAACTCTGCTGCAACCTTTGGTGCACTAGAATTGCAAGCATGCATGAAAGCATTTACATGGCTACAAGTGTATACTTGCACTTCTAGTGCCATAAGTGTGCACTTTAATTTGCCCCATAATGAATAAATAATTGGTGCCCAATGTTTTTTTTTATTAGTTATGGGCTCCATAAATAATTAATGAATAGTCTCCTCATTTTTTTTCTAATGAATACTGCCTCCATACTATGCATACATAACATTTGATTTATTTTATTGACTCATCATAATCTAATGAGAATCTTGTAATCCATGAGAACAAGGGCAAAAACCCATTGAAAATATGGACTGCTCATGAAGAGCAGCCAACACAAAATTAATGAAGCTAGTTAGTAGCCAGACAGCCAATCAGGAGCTGTCTCTTACACCACCATTTAGCCATCCTCCAGTAGGCTTCTTTCAATTTATTTTCTTAGTTTAGTTATTTTTCTACGTTGTTTCTATTTATGTTCACAACATTGATTTTCTTGATCTATGTGCAGATATAATTGCCAAATATGTTCTTACTATGTAGTCTGAAGATTTGTAAGAGAAAATAAAAAGTTTTATTACAATCAACTGGTCAGATTATGTGGAGGAGCTTACTATGTTATGCTCAGTTAGTTGTTTTTTTAAGTGGGTGGTGGGGGATAATTAATTGTGCTAACTGTCCTATTTGTATATATTGATTTCTATGCAAGGAAAATAAAAAATTGGCTTACAATAAAAAGATATAGATCCCTAGAATATGTGTACTGTGAGAAATAATAGACAATGTGCTATATTAGTAATTATAATAATAATAAGTATGATGCTCATTATGCAGATAAAAGCAGTGGTAACATATATTATGTATAATATATTAATAATTAAGACTAATTTATTTCTATTCCTGATGTTACTTATTAGTTATTGCTTTTAACAACTGATATAAATGATGTCTTGAACTATCCAAATGTAAATCTGGAGCAGCAAGTTTTAGACAGTGTAATTAAAGGAAAGAAAGCGATAACAAGTTTAGCATGCAAACTGTGGGGGAAAAAGACATAACACCTTCATAGAAAATAATTTTGTGTAGTGTTATTAGGTTAGCCACATTTATTTAAAATCTAAACATTAGCACTTAAATAATTTTAATCTTAAAACTAAGTGATAATATAGAAAAGCTTGAGTGTTTCTTGTGTTGAGCATTTCAATTCCAGCATGTGCAAATGAAAATATAAAACAGATCAAACAATGTAGTTAAGCAGCGATGGCAAGTGAAAATTAAAGAACCATATTTATTGTTAGATGTATACAGGAATAGCAAGACATAATGTCAATACACTCAAATAAATGTACCTGTAAATAAATGACAAAGTAAATAGTATATCATATTTATAATGATTAGAATAAATATTCTAGAGATAGAGAATTTAGCTATAGACTCACTGCTTTCTATATAGTTCTTTATTAAACTATATTCTAAAAATGGTATATTGCATTAAGATTATGCATTATGTGCAATAAATAATGCACATTGACATTGCTAATTATCTCATGTGAACTTCTAGCACATAAAATGTCTTCTGTCATAAGGTGTAATTTCACTTTATGTTTCTTTAAATGATAAAAATAGTACCATTGGCTATTTTATACAAATAACCCCTTTAACCTGAACTTATATAGTAACTTTTGCGCCAGTTTGGCTGCTAAGGAAAATTGTAATATTATGGACTGGAATTCTAATAACAAACACTATAGTACATTTTGAAGATCGATACATTCTTTTAAATGGATGTAAAAATTAAAGTTATCATAAGGAGGGCTAAAATGAATCGAAGAAACCCCCTCTGTAAATATAGTAGAGCAATATAAGAAAAATGAATCACTATATAGCACTATATATTCTGGTCTCACTGGGACTTCAATGCTGGTAATAGTCTAACCTTCTGGTACCAATGCTGTCAGGTTCTGTGAACCTGTGTTTCTCCTGTCTCCTGCCTGTTAACAAACTTTTGCTTTGGAAAATGGATTACACTTGACGTCTGCCTGCCCACGAATATTGCATTGGATTTGCTTCTGTCCTTCAAACTGACTTTGTATTGTGTCACAGACTTTCTTGTTTGCTATCTACCAGTGAACCCTGCTTTACTAATGGATTTTGCTATCTCCAATTTGTTTCTGAAAACTGATAGTGACTTTAGCTGAGATTCCCCACCTACCTTCCAGAGGAGTTTGTTGAAAATTGTCACCTGTGGAGTCTGTCATCGTTAATACAGATATTACTATTGCTAAACTCACTGGCAGCTTTCTCTATCTAGAGCTAATTGGTTGCCTGCTGTTGTTCCCATGAGAAGGCTGCTCCTATTCATACAGCTGCAGCAGCAAGCAACAGCAATCCTTTCCTGACTGAGTTCCAAGATGTTCACTTCTGGGTAGTTTCTATTAAAAGCATTATGAGTTTTGCATGCTAGTGTATCTTGTCCTTATAAAGAACCTGCTAAAGTAAGTTTGCACTACTGGAGCTTAAGTTCTAGAGGCATATGAGTACGAGTGAGCACATCACGCTCTTACGGAAAGGCTGTTCATATAGGTGAACACCTCCACTTGCATGTTCTGCAAATATTACTTTTGCTTCAGTTCATCTAATGTCACATACATGGACAAAATATTTACTACAAGAGGCAGACACGGGCTATTCCTAGCTGTGACTAATATATAATATAGAGCAATCTCTGGGAAGCATTCTTTAAATATCAACTTATTTCTGTATTTTCATTATGTGCTATTAAATCTAAAAAAAGCATATCTGGCTTAATGTTAAATGCTTTCATTGGGAAACTTTATGTGAGTTTTACTGTTATTTATTGGAACACAGCATTCTACGTTAATTCACTGTGAGGATTCACAACACTAGCTCCAATTGATAGCTGTCAGAAAACAATTACTGTGGGAATTCACACACTAGCTCCATATGATAGCTGTCAGATAACTATTCACAATAATAACTTCAAACACTCTGCTAAAAACAGCAATCTTTTCTTTGACAAGCTTAAAAATAAAAAACAATGTTACAAATGTGTGAAACAAGAAGGATAGCCATCACACAGCTGACTTTTTATATAGAAAATGGTCCAGTGGTCAAAGTGGGGGTGTATGGGTGGTATGCCGTACTGCTAATTTTTCTACTGCCTTCATTGTAAAACTATCAAATCCCATTCACTTGCATTACCATTACATAATTCATAACTCCACTTCTAAATTTCTATACTACCAATTCTAAATTTCCAATTCGACCACTGAAATGGACCCTATTTTTAAAGGACTCAAAATTAATATTTGTAAAAATCTTTAAGTATAACAATCTTTACTGCTGCCTAATAATTTATGAAAAGTGATAATAATTGGTAGTCTTGACCATTAAAACTATTTGGAGCATTTGAATTAAACTGCAAGTATAGCAACCGCATTTAATGTATTTTAAAGTGGTGGTACTCGTTTTCCCGAGTTAGGAAACACAGACAACCAGGATCCCTCCAAAAAAAATGATTATTACAAAAGCAACAGGAATATAATACAGAGTTACCTAAAAACGGATGCAGCACATTTCAGATTAGAGCGGCATGCTAACAGGTACTAATTCCGAGCACACAGATTTCCGGCACTTCACTTTGACAACTTAACACAGCAACAAAGATAAATGTGAATTTAAAGCAGCAATGTCGGGACCTCGCAACTACACACTTTAATCAATCACTTAACCTTACTAATACATTTAGCCCTTACAGCATTGCCACTTTTTTTTTTTGTAGGTATCCTGGTTGTCAGTGTTTTCTAACTCAGGAAAATGTACCCAAAACTTGAAAAGGCACCCAGCTAATACAATGCATTAATTGCTAAATGATTATGGACATGTTGTAGTGAGATAGTTTGTGCTTCACTTTTTATATTACTCCTACATAACTTTTATGTTACTCCTACATGACTAATAAAATTGCTAATTCATACTGAAAGATATTTGAAATTACATTCTGTTTCATTTAAACAATTATAATTTCCTAACCCACATTTTGTTTAATTGTGCTTCTATGGCTAATCCTTATTCAGTAAGTATTATTTCATTAAATATTGCCGTTTAACTATTCTGTTCCAAGTGCTAATTATATTAATTACTTGTATTTTTTATATCTGGTTCTACTAAGCCCCAAGGCAGAATTGAATATTGCCAGTGAAACCTATTTTTATTATGGTAATAAATAGTAAGTGATAATCTAATCAAATTCTAAAAGCTAAATTGCACCTAAGATATATTGTATAAAGCTACACATGAATCTCTGTTTACATTCAACAGGCCTGATTTAGAGTTGAACCTAAGCATTCACAAAGAAATCCAGTATAATTTTGAGTAGAACATAACTTGCACCTGTGAACCCTAACAACTGGAGTGGTGGATCTGGGGTGTGCACATGTAAGAGCTGTAGGACACATGCATAGATGTAGCATGCCTCAAGGAGATTTAACCTAGTTAAACTTGACCACCTCTCCAGATACGTTTCAAGAGGCATATCTTTTGTGAATTCCAATTGGCCTGCTTAAAGATATGTGCTTATAATAATGACATTAACAGCACACATCTTTACGTTTGGAAAAACAATTATATAGATTAAAAAATAGATTTTTGCTAAAGCAGAACAAAAACAAGCCTGGTGCCCCACTGCAAGAACGGTAACCAACAACAGGTTGAGCTGGACACACAGTAAAAGGGAGAACCACATAATATAAATATGCCCGTAAAAGGTAATCACTGGATTTTCCTGCAATATAATACTATTCTATGTTAAACCTTTCTTTAAAGTTTTTAAAACTGGAACTTGTTTGTGAAAGTCCACCAGATTCTTATTCATCCCTTAGATTATCAAAATCTTCAATTTTCAAAATGCACAAATTAGAGGGACCAGTGCAGAGAGGATTGAAGTTATGAGCACAATTAGGCTGCTGTTATTCCTTACTGTTATTAAAAAAGGGGGGCCACATAGCAAATTATGTTCATTTGCTGATATAACTCTTGGTTCTTATTGGTTCAAGAAAATTTTGTTCGCCTATTAAATTTTTTAGGGATCGTGATTTCAACTACTTCCCACTAATATGAATGCACAACACAAATATATATGTTACAATGGGTTGGGTACGGTTGAGCAATTAGAAGTTTTCCGACAACTGGGATTCCTACATGAAAAATCCGATGGCAGAAGAAGACAAATGAAATAGAAGCAGACTTACCTTAGAGACAACAAGGGAGATGTTCGATGACAATGTAGGCTGACAGGCGGTGATTCCGACTGGAGACCTGTCCGGCACTACAGTATGACATGAGCGCTACTTACTTCAATGGTAAGTTAAAGCAGCAATGTCCGGACCCCGCAGGCCAAGTGTTCAAGCAGATAGCCTGCAGGGTCAGGACATTGGCTGTGCTGGGACGGACAAAGCATAAAGCCCAAAAAAGGGACCAAACAATTATAAAGAGGAAGGAACTGGCTCGGCAGGCTGCATGCAGCCCACGGGCCACCTGTCCGCCTTTACTAATGTATGTGAATAGCCAGCTTTATGTGTAATATTAGTAGATGAGATGCTCTGCATGGAAATAATGAGTGATTTTGAGGGAGAACACTGTATAAAACCTGCTTCAAGTGAGTTTAGCAAGGAATTTTATTATTATTATTAATATTTATTTATAAGGCGCTACAAGGCATCCGCAGCGCCGTACAGAGACAAACAAAATCACAATACAATGGGAGACAGCACAGTACAGTAAACACAGCAACTCAGTACGCTCAATGCACAGCTAGAGAGGGCGGGGAAGGGGGAGGGAGGATCCGAAAATGACGGGGCCCAAGAAGGGGGGCGTGGAAGACAGGGAGACCCCCAGGGGGGAGGAGGGAGCGAAAGTGGATGTGGGGTGGAGGACCTTTGAGGAGGAGGGCTAAGTAGCTGGAGAGCAGAGTTAGAAGTGGTGGAAACAGGAGGAGAGATGGCCCTGCTCAGAGGAGCGTACAATCTAAGGGGAGGGGTGGACAGACAGAGAGACGCAGGGGAGAGAGGGAGAGTAGGGGGACAGAGGCAGAAGATAAGGTAGGAAGTTAAGTGGGAGACAGAAAGGCTTTAAGAAAAAGGTGGGTTTTTAGGGCCCGTTTGAAGCTGGATAGATTAGGGGAAGTTCTGATGGAGGGAGGGAGCTTGTTCCAGTGGAGGGGGGCAGCGCGGGCGAAGTCTTGGATACGCGCGTGGGAGGAGGTTATAAGGGGGGAAGAGAGGCGACGGTCAGAGGCAGAACGGAGAGGGCGGGATGGAGCATGAATAGAGAGGAGGGTGGAGATGTAGGGTGCAGTGGAGTTGGCGAGGGCCTTGTAGGTGAGTGTGAGGAGCTTAAAGAGGATTCTGAAGGGGAATGGGAGCCAGTGAAGGGCTAGGTAGAGGGGGGAGACAAAAGAGGAGCGGCGAGAGAGGAAAATAAGCCTAGCTGCAGCGTTAAGGACGGATCGAAGGGGATCGAGATGAGAGTGGGGGAGGCCAGTGAGGAGGAGGTTGCAGTAGTCCAGGCGGGAGATGATCAGAGAGTGGATAAGGCATTTGGTGGCAATAGCAATAGCAAAAGGAATAGCATTTAGTTACCATGAGCAAAATGAGGGTCAGCAGCATATTGTCCTTCCTGGTATAAGAATCCAGCATCTTTAATGTGTAATATGTACGTAAGTTTATTTTATGGTTTGCGTATATAGAAATAAAAGCAGTATAGCAATCTATGTTTAAGTGGATGGAAGGAAACTATGCGTAAAGTGTATATGTTTGTATCCCATGTCTAGGATGTCTACTACGGAGTGCCTGTGAATACCACAGGACATAGTGATACACATCTTTTCTATAAATACAAGAGAGTGCATAAGTGAGTTTTATTTGCACTGTACTCTTGCACTAAAGTATATAGTGTTAAATATTTTTTAAATAATTGTAGTTGTATATGTCTTACATGATCTTTGTTTGGTGGCTATGTGAAATTGTGTTTGGTCTAGGCACTAGAGTTTGTCTAGGCAAGTGATTGCATTTTCCCTTAAATATATTGTGGGCCACGCTCATAGTTTATTAAGGATAGTTGGTTACTAGATGTATAGGTCTAATAGAGGGAAGTTGTATGAGTATCTCTGATGGGCTTTCAGCAGGACATCATTTGCATACCTACATTAACTCTCTATCTTGATGCATCATCCATCCCAGTGGTAATAGTACCTGGAGTTCCCTCAGGTTAGCCTATTATCTTTGCTTATATCCTATTGTGTCAACCTGTACCTACTAAGCTAACACTACTTGAGATTAAGTCCTAGGGATAACCAAATACCATTGAACATATCAAGCAGTATGCTATAGTATAAAGATACTGTCTGTGTCAGAGCAACAAGTCACCACTTGGTGTCTGGCTCTCTCTATGTATCCTGTGCTGCTTCTGGTGTTTTCCTGTGTATGACCTTTGGCATGTTAAACCTCTGCTTCTGGATCCGCAGCTGCCTGTGTACCTGTGTATCCAACCCAGCCATCCATATTGACTATGCTGCTGCCTGTGTACCTGTGGTCTGATCCAGTTATCCTTATTGACTATGCTGCTGCCTGTGTACCTGACACGGCTATCCTCATTGGCTACATGCTGCCTGTGCTCCTGAGTATCTGACCCGCTATCCTTATTGACTACGCTGCTGCCTGTGTACCTATTTATCTGATCCGGCTAACCTCATTGACTATGTGCTTTCTGTGCTCCAGTGTAACCTACCCAGTCATCATTGCTGACCTCTCTGCTGTCTGAACACCAGTGTATCTGACCAATTTACTCTTCTGAGTGTGGTGTATCCTCAGTGCATCCGACTCGTAGTTCCACTGTATGCGTCTTGGATTCTTCTGAATATTCTGTGCTTTTTCAGCTAACTATCCTGCTCCACTGTGCCACACTTCACTACTTCTACAGAGTCTACTCTCCTTTATCCTGCCAGATCTCTTACCTACCATCTTTCTCCTATCACGTCATAGGACTAACCTAAAGGCCGCGACCTGCGAACCTCTGGCAGCAATTTCCATCCTGCCTTGCTGCGGTTCTTGGTAGAGGCCCAGGGGTTCGTTAGACTCCGCACCTTGGTAAGGTCTGCATTAACACTGACTGATAGGAAACTCCCGTGTGACGTGACAGTAAGAACTTGAAAGGAGTGCAAAACACGTAGGAAAAATTTAAAAGTTCAATACTAAAAGCAACAGACCTTTGTATCAAAAAGGTTAGGAAAAGCACAAGGAAATGGAATCCAGTGTGATTTGCAACAGAAGTAACAAGTATTGTGAAAGTAAAAAAGATGACCTTTAGGAAATATAAGCAGACTCAGAATAATGAAGATAAAGAGGTGTATCTTTTAAAACAGAAGGAGGCTAAGAATGTAATTAGGTGTACAAAGGTGCAAGCTGAAGAGAAATCACCCAGTAGGCAAGTAAAGGGAGCAAAACTTTTAAGTGAAAGGGGAAAAACAAAATTAGGAATTATAAGACTAACTACAGAGAGTGAGAGTCTTGATGCATTCAAGGTTACTAAAAGAGCTTAAAAGAGTGATGGTAACACCATTAACATAATTATTGAACCAGTTTCTAGCTACAGGGGTAATTCCAGAGGACTGGAAGAGAGCAAATGTAGTCCCACTGCACAAAATTGGAAGCAAGCAAGAGGCAAGTAACTACCAACCAGAGAGCCTTACATCAGTAGTAGGGAAATTGATGGAAACACTCTTAAAAGAAAGAGTTTTAGAATATCTCAAATCCAGTAAATTACAAGATCCAATCAGCATGGATTTACTAGGGGGGAGATTACTAGGGGGGAGATTATGTCAAACAAATCATAACAACTTTTTTGACTGGATGACTAAAGTAATAGGTCAAGGGGTGGGGGCATAGATGTAGCTTATCTAGATTTTAGTAAGGCTTTTGACACTGTCCCACATCACAGACTGTTAATTATAGTATTAATGGCACTATAATGGAAACTACTGAGGAGGAAAGGAATCTAGGAGTTACTATTTCAGATGACTTAAAGGCAGGTCAGCAATGTAACAAAGCAATGAGAAAGGCAAGAAAGAAGCTTAGTTGCATAGGAAGAGGAATCAATAGCAGAAATAGCAAGTCATTGGCACGGCCTCATCTAGAATACTGTGCTCAGTTCTGAAGGCCATATCTCCAGAAGGATATAAACACATTAGAAAATGTATAAAGAAGGGAAACAAAACTGGTGCATGACCTTCAGCACATAACTTACCAGGAATTGCTAAAAGATCTTAATATATATAGTTTGGAGCAGAGAAGGGAAAGTGTGAGATGATAGAAACTTTCAAAAAATATCAAGGGTTTTAACAAGGTACAGGAGAGAAACATTCTTCAAAAGATCAGAAATATTAGAACATGAGGACATACACTGAAACTGGATGGAAGTAGGTTCAGAGGAAATTTGAGGAAAAACTACTTAAAAGAAAGAGCAGCGGATTAGTGGAATAGCCTTCCTTCAGAGGCTAATGCAGTAGAACAATTTAAACATGCTTGGTATAGACATATGTATAGCATTGCAAAGAATAAAGAATCATATTGGGTTTGAGGTTACTATAGGTTAAATAATGGGCAGACTAGATAGGACAAGTGGTTCTTATCTGCCATCAAATTGTTTGTTTTTATGTAAGTTCCATGGGATCGAGGTTGTTATAGGTGAAGCTATTGTCAAGATCGATTCTGCTAACTTAGCTAGTAAAAGATTTTTGAGCAAAAAGTAAAACAAGTCACGATGCAGTAGGAATCCAGAGAACACCCCTGCACATTGGTTACCTGGTGAAGTCCATCATTGGCTGGGCTCAGGCTGCAAAAATGATTTAATAATCCTGTAATATTAAATGTGTGTGTTATTACAAAGCAGATGTTTGTATGCTTGAATCAGGGTTCTTTTGTAAAGCATGTCATAGGGTTACATTTTTGGTTGCAAGGGGCATTATTTAAGGAAGTATTATACATAAAGGACATCATTTATAATTGGATACAAATGCACTTTTGGTATGTGTAGTAAAGATGTACAAAAAAAGTCTACTTAAGTATATGGAGTTGTATACAGTGCAAGATATTTCAAACAAAATAATGAGCTTTCACCCTAAGTGTACATCAGCTGTATCAACACCCAACTCTAACTATATCATACAGGTGCAGCTAGAAAAAAGAGGCACTAAACTCAGTGATTTATATAGAGTGGAGCGTAGGCCACAGATCTTAATCACTGGTGGTCAGAATTTTGACAGGGGAAATTTCAGCAGTTATCCTGACGAAATGACAATGTCAGCAGCCTCAATGCCGACACTTCCATTGTGGGGACAGCTTGACAATGTCAACAGTGTGATTGTCGACATTCACAATGTCGACATTAAAAGAATAATTCTGTCGGCTCATTTCCACTGTCTGAATTTAGCACCCTACTATTTATCAATAACGTAAGCTAAAATACATTATTCTTGTTGTGTATCTCATCATCATCAATATTTATTTATATAGTACCAGCAGTTTCCGTATTGCTTTGCAATTGGCAACAAACAGTAATAAAACAATACTGGGTAATTCATACAGAGAGCTAAGAGGGCCCTGCTCAGAAGCTTACAATCTATGGGACAATGGTGTGATACACAAGGGTAATTGCTACATCATATTGAATATTTGTCCAGCTGGAATGCAAAGGTCACAAAGTATTTATTGGGCTGTATGCTCGGTTACACAACTATATTGGTCAGAGAGTTGACTTGTGATTTCTGTGTAGAAGGTGGTAATAGGGTAACCTAGTGAGATTAAGAGGAAGGTTGAGGAATATTATAAGCTTGACTGAAGAGGTGGGTTTTCAGAGCATACTTGAAGGTTTGATGACTAGAGGAAAGTTTTGTGGTGCAAGGGAGTGAATTATATGGTGGGTGCTGCCCAAAAAAGTCCTGTAACCGAGAATGGGAGGAAGTGATGAAAGTGGAAGATAGACGCAGATCTTGGGCAGAGCTGAGGTGGCCAGTTGAGGAGATGTATGTCGGTGCAATTTTGTTGATGGCCTTATATGTTAGTAAAAGAATTTTATATCGGATTCATTGAAAAACAGACAACCAATGTAGAGACTAACAGAATGAGTCAGCAGATGAAAAATGATTTGCAAGGAAAACCAATCTAGCCGCTGAGTGCAAAATAGATTGTAAGTCTGAGTTTGGGTAGACTAGTAAGGAGGGAATTACAATAGTCAATGTGGGAGGTGATGAGTGCATGAATTAAAGTTTTTGCAGTATCTTGTGTGTGTTATGTACATATTCTGGAAATGTTTTTTAGATGTATGCAGCATGATGTAAATATAGAGTTGATGTGGGGAACAAAAGATAGTTGCGAGTCTAGGATTACACCTAGGCAGCGAGCTTGCGGGGTGGGATTGATGGCTATGTTGTCAACAGAAATAGAAATGTCAGGCTGGAAGCTTCTATTGTTGGGTGGGAATATTATTAATTCTGTTTTTGAAAGATTGAGTTTGAGTTGGCGAAAGGACATCCAAGATGAAATGGTAGAAAGACAGTCAGTAACGCGAGACAACACAGAAGGTGAGAGTTCAGGAGAGGATAGATAAATTTGTGTATCATCCACATAGAGATAATACTGAAATCCAAAGGAGCTTATTAGTTTTCCAAAAGAAGTGATGTAGATAGAGAATAGCAGAGGACCTAGGACTGAGTCTTGTGGTACTCCAACTGATAAGGGAAGCGGGGCAGAGGTTGTTCCAGAAAAAAAAATAACACTAAAAGAGCAATTAGATAGGTAGGATGAGAACCTGGATAGGAGAGTGTCTTGAGGTCCTAGGGATTGTAGCGTTTCTATGAGGAGATAGTGGTCAACAGTGTTGAATGCAGCAGAGAGATCCAGGAGAATTAGAAGAGAGTAATTGCCTTTAGTTTTAGCTTTTATCAGATCATTGACAACCTTGGTCAGCGCAGTTTTTGTGGATCGTTGAGAGTGAAAGCCTGATTGAAGAGGATTCAATAGGTTGTTTGCACAAAGGAAACGTGTGAGGCGAGTGTATGCAGAATTGAGAAGAAATTCAAATGTGTTAAAAAGGCTTTAGGGGTTAGAATTCTCAGCATAGATGAGTGGTAGATAGTAGAATATGTACTGAAATCAATAGATCTCACACTTCATAACAATTAAACAGTGCTCTACATGTGCATTTCTCTATTTTTTAATGGTAGACGGAGGGTTTAGGGTGGGAGAATTGAGAAGAGATTAAAATGTGTTAAAAAGGCTTTTGGGGTTAGAAGCATGAGCATAGATGAGAGATTGTAAGTATGCTTGTTTAACAATGTCCAGAGTACTTCGATAAGAGTGGTAGATAGCAGTACATATGCTGAAATCATTAGCTCTCACACTTCATAACAATTACACAGTGCTCTATGTGTGTATTTTGACTAAACCATTTCTCCATTTTTCAATATGCATTTACAGTGAATGCTCACTGTAAATGCAGTAAATGCAGTATTTGGGGAATTCAAATCCCCAAAGAATACCACCATGGTAAACCTGTTACCGTTAACAACACAGATTTATATACAGATTTCTGTTTGCGGCTCAGGGAGCCGCAAGCAAAAAGCCAGCGTTGAAACTACAGTATTATCGGTATAATGCATACTATTACTGTAATATTGGTAATAGTGAGCAGACCGTGTTACTTTTTACAGTAACACCGCCAATTGAATTCCCTCCATGTAGTGTATCTTACTCTTCATTAAATATCTATATATATATATATATATATATATATATATATGCCTAGTGGCGTGTGTTAGTATGTCTGTGTGTGTGTGTGTGGAAAAATTAAAACCAAGCTGCAGCGCCACCTGCTGGGCGGAGTTATACACTGACCTACTAAATTCTTAGTGTGTGTGGAAAAATAAATTCAGAAAGGGCTGAAATTTGGTATACTAAGATGTTTTTAATTTGTTAATTGTTAAAAGTGTTTATAAAGATTTTAAAAAAATATATATATATTTCTTGAAGGAGAAGTGACAGTTGGGAGTGGTTGGTGGTTGCCGGGGGTGACAGTGGGGAGTGGTTGGTGGTTGCCAGGGGTGACAGTTGGGAGTGGTTGGTGGTTGCCGGGGGTGACAGTGGGGAGTGGTTGGTGGTTGCCGGGGGTGACAGAGCGAGAGTAGTGTGATACTCAGGACCGCTGAGAGAGATCCCTGTGTCTGGATAGACATCTGGATAGATGTGGCGATAAAGATGAAGGATGAGGTGATGGAGAAAAATGATGAGGTGGTGACATGTGGACAAAACCACGTTAAAAAAGGGTGCTTACGTCGGGAAGTAACGCTCTTCCCCTGAGGAGGCCTGGGCTATGGCCCAAATGCATGACAAGAACCTTTTTAACACCTTAAGTAGCTTGATTTGACTAGAATGCATGAGTATCATGCACGGGTTCACTTGTATATATATATATATATATATATATATATATATATATATATATATATATATATTTATATATACATATATTTTGTATAAATAGGGTAATGCTATATTATCAATATATATCAGTCGTTTACTGTGACTTTACTTGTGACATAAACTAACACTAGTAAACATATTTTTTTAAATCCTGCTAAATTTTGAACAAAATGTTTTGTTTTTTAATTGAAATATCGCAACCCATTTAAATCAACAACATGAGACAAGAGAAAGTTTAAATTTAGATTTGAGACATTTTGTTATAGTTCTAATTTTGTGCATAGAATAAAAGTAAAAGAAAATGGTAAAATAATTTGCATTCCATCACCTGACATGGAATGATCCGACAAGGTTGCAAGTTGCATGGTGCAATATATTATGGGAAACATGTATACATGTATACATATGTAAAATGTAGATTTAACTTGGCAGGAAAGGTTTGTTATATAAATCTCTCTCACTGGCAATAACACTACTATTTTCTCAGTTTCCCAAGTCCGCTGCCTTGGTACCACACTCAGCTCTGTCTGCTTTATTCCTTGCATCCAGTCTCTCTCCACTTCCTGTTGCCTCCAAATTCAAAGTATTTCAAGAATATGCCATTTTCTTATCTAAGATGGTACCAAAGCTTTTACACATTCTTTCATCATCTCCCACCTTGACTACTCCAACTACCTTATATCTAGCATTTTTCTCACCCATCTATCTGTGCTTCAATGCTTTTTAAATGCCCCATTAAGACTGATCTCACTGCTCCACATATGCTGCACCACTCTACAAATCTCTACACTGGCCCCCTGTGTTCTCCAGAATCCAACTCAAATTTACTTATCCTTACAAACAAAACCCTCAACAACACCATCCCCTTATAAATTTAAAATTGCATTTCAAAATAATCTCCTTCTCACCCTCTTAGATCTACCTCTAAACTCATTTCATCTCTAGTAACAACCTTACACTCTCTCCTACAAAACTTTTGTACCACTAACCACTTATAAAGTTTTCTATTGCAACCTATCAGAATTTCATACAGCCTTCAAATCTTTATTAGCCTACTTACCTTACTACCACCTATAATACCCACACTAATATACTTTCACAACTTTCCCATTCCTCATTCTTGTGCCTCTTGTGGCAGCTGTGCCCTTTTCAATTAAGATGCAAGCCATATCAAGAGCAGGTCACTTTGTTTTCCTGACTGCATTTATTTTGTCTACCTGGTATGTCCCTGTTTTGTGTTTGTCCTGTTTTACCCACTTTCCAGTTCTGTGGAGCACTGTTGCGCCTCACAAAACAATGATAATAGCAACAACAAAATACTAGTTCATGGACAATTCAAAAGGAAGATCATAGCAAGGTTTGGGTATTTATGAAAATGTATCAGCTCTCTGTATCAAATTGTATTCAAATTTTAAGAGGGAAAATAAAACAGATAAAATCAGACATACCCCAGATAAAGGGACGTTAGTTGAGGTTTAGTGAAAATAATGTAAAAAGATAATAATGGAAAAAGAAGGAAAAAATTTTAATTGCTTGAACAAATTAGCTTTTCTTGTTGTCTTCCCTACTCCTGGTAACAATGCAAAAATGGAGTGAAATACACCCGGAAAAAAATCATAAGATTACCATTAGAGATGGTTGGAGTGAAAATAAATCACACTGATACTTTTTCCAAGAGGAGTATTTCTTGATTTCACCACCTCCCAACATTAGTTATCAGCAAACGGACAGTCTACAGAATCTTATGTGGACTAAACATATAATTATTATTATCGCAGATTTGTAAGGCACCACAGTGCTCCGCAGCACAGTACAGTAAGGACAACAGGACATATATGAAACAGGAACATACATAAAACAAGGACATACAAGGTAGACAAAATAAATGCAAACATGAAAACAAAGGATATGGAGGATCCTGCTCATTAGAGAGCTTATATTCTATAGGGTAGGAGGGCACAGCTAAAACAAGAGGAGCGAGTGTGGCTTAGAGTGGAGATTGGGACAGCTGTGAGGGTGTATTAGTATGAAATGTATCAACAGGAATAAGGTAAGTTTTAAAATAGAGATTTGATTTTAGAGGACGTCTAAAGATTTCTTGGTTGTGGGAAAGCTTGATTAGGCATGGTAGGGAATTCCATAAATAGGGAGCAGCATGGGACAAGTCTTGTAGGCACGAGTGAGAGGTGGTTACCAGAGACGAGACAAGGTGCAGGTCAGAGGTAGAGAGCAAAAGGGAGAGTATTTTGATATGACATTTGAGATGTATGAAGGGTTGGTGTTGTTATGGGCTTTGTAGGTAAGGGTAAGTAATGTGAATTGGATTCTGGAGGACATATGGGGTCAGTGTAGGGATTTCAATGTGGTAAAGCAGATGTGGAGCAGGGAGAGAGGAAAATCAGTCTTGCAGCAGAATTTAGGACAGACTGAAGTGTGGATACATGGTTGTCAAAAATGCCAGATAGCAGGATGTTGCACTATTCAAGACGGAAGAAGATGAGAGAAGTATTTTTGCAGCATGTTGAGTAAAAAGTTGGCATATTCTGGCAATGCTTTTAATGTGGAAATCAAGATAACTGGGAGAGAGTCTGGATTTGAGGAATAAATCAGAGGGCGGAATCAAATGTGACACTAGTACAGAAGGCTTGGGAGACTGAGGAAATTCTGGTGTTATTCACAGTGAGGGAGATTTGAGGGGAGGTGGTGATTCTGTCATGAGAATAGATAATAAGCTTTGTTTTGTATATGTTGAGCTTTAGGTAGTGTTGGGACATACATGTGGAGATAGACAGTTGGTAACACAAGATAGTACAGAAGGGATGATGTCAGGGGAAAAGATATAGATTTGGGTGTCATCAGCGTAGAGGTAGTACTGGAGGCCGAATGAGCGAATTAGTGCCCCAAGTGAAGAGGTGTACAATGAAAAAAGTAAAGGGCCAAGAACAGAGCCTTGGGGGACCCTAACAGTTAG
Organism: Mixophyes fleayi; assembly: GCF_038048845.1. Classification (NCBI taxonomy): domain Eukaryota; kingdom Metazoa; phylum Chordata; class Amphibia; order Anura; family Limnodynastidae; genus Mixophyes; species Mixophyes fleayi. The sequence continues at coordinate 52,931,958 of NC_134402.1, forward strand.
TGGGAGTGGAGGGGAGGATATGCCAGAGGTAGAAATGTTAAAGTACCAGTTTGATAGGTAGGAAGTGAACCAAGAAAGAACTGTGTCTTGAATGTTTTTGGAGTGAAAGGTGTGTAGGAAAAGAGGGTCATCAACAGTGTCAAAAGAAGCAGAGAGATCCTGGAGAATGACTATGGAGAATAAACCCCTAGAGTTTGTAGTAAGTAGATTCTAGATTACTTTTGTGAGAGCAGTTTCAGTGGAATTTTGTGAGAAGGAAGCCTTATTGCAGAGAGTCAAGAATGAAGTGAAAGGAGAGATAATGATACAGGTATTTCTACACTAATCGCTCAGGTTTGGAGGCAAAAGGGGACGTGAGAAATAGGGAGGTAGTTAGAGAGAGAGGCTGGATCGAGAGATAGTTTCTTTAGAATAGGTGAGATGAGCACACGTTTGAAGGAGACAGGTTGAAGAGGTGAAATAAAAGTTGGCATGCAGTGTAAGAGAGGGAGCGATAAGCACACGTTTGAAGGAGACAGGTTGAAGAGGTGAGATAGAAGTTGGCATGCAGTGTAAGAGAGGGAGCGGCGAAGCTGGGAGGAAATAGGGTCGAGGGGATAGGTTATAGGGTGAGATAATGAGATGAGTATAGAGACTTTTACCCTCATAATATACGGCAAGTATACGGCAAGATCAGGTCAATATTTTAATCCTGTGTTACCAAAACAAATGAATATGATATGGAGCAGGAATGGATGCACACATACCAATAAGTCAGGGATAGATATCTGTAGTGTCAATAGACAACAGGGGAACATGTAAAAGAAAGCTACTTTTTTAAGCTATTTTTCAGAGGGAGAGAGAGGGAGAGGGAGAGAGAGAGAGAGAGAGTGGGGAAGTGGAAAATGGCAGGTATATATGTCCCCAGGTTACCTGGGGTATAAATGGAGAGAGAAGATCAATCAGTCTCTCGCAATCTGGGGAGTAGTTGGATGCTACTGAGAGACACTGCAAATTATGACCAATAAGTGCTGTTGTTTTGTATATGAGTGTGGGACACAACATTCCTCACTTGAGAGAGGGTGTCATTGTGCATTAGTAAGAAGCCAGACAAGATAGGAATTGTTGTTTATGTTTTGTTTGTTTTGAATATAGTAAATAAAACTAGCTGCGGCTAGTTAAACCAAAACAATTGACTGGTGTGATATCCTTGGCTGATCTATCTGAAGTGGTAACCCCAAAATGACATATGGTGGAGAAAGCTTGCAATTGCAATTCAAATTGCAGTCATAAAAATTGCATAGAACATTTAAAGTGACAGTGGAGAAAGACTTGCATTTAAATGTCTGTACATGTTATGTAGAGAGCATTAACTAAAAACCGGGTTATTTTTACACAGCAGCAATGGGAAGCAGAGAACCATGTAAATGTGAGTGACAAATCATGCTATGAAATAATGTTTAAACAGAGTGATTCCTGCATATATGAAGATTTAAGAGAAGTTAAAGTTCGTCAGTGTAATTAGATTAAATGTTTTTGCAAAATCATTCAGCAGCAGTTAACAAATATTTTATCTGCAAAGAAATCAAGTATTTTCATGGACTGAGTATTGCTAAATGCTGTAAGGCAGATGTGTACAGTAACACTGGAAAATAAGGAGTTAAGAAAGAAAAAACTAATATATTTGACTGCCGTCTAAAAAGGGTGTGAATTTGCAACATACAAGTTGGATGTGGTCTTGGACCTGTGCAAAATTAATGCGCAAGGAGAGTTAAAAAGAAAAGTTTACTGTGACACTTGCTGGGTATTGTAGTGTCACACATCATAAGTCAACTGAAATGTTTGTTTCTATAAGGAAGGTGCTTCATCTCGTTGAATATAAAATTGGCTGCATTTGAATCTACATTGGGCAAAAAAGCAGAAGATTAATGTGTTCAAACCAGTAAAATAGCTTACAATTGTATCAAAGTCTCAAAATCAGGAGAAAAAAACCAGGCCTTGTAGCATATTGGTATTGTGATGGAGTATGACCCAATATGCTGAGTTGAAAGATCATATTTCTGAGAAAGAGACAGTTACCCATTTATTTGGATTTGGAAATAAGACTGTGTTACAGTGCCCTAACATGGAGGATATCACTAAAACCTTGCTACAGGGTAACTTGGCTCAGCAGGCAGCTACTGTGACTTAGCAGGCAACTATTACAGCTCAGCAGGAAGCTACCAGGGTGCAGCAGGCAGTTAGCTATTGAGGAATGTCAGAGGCAACAGCAAGTTGATGTTTAGGAGTCGCCGAAGGCAACAGCACTAAGACCATGAAACCCCTCAGTAAAATGGTGAGCTCTGTTCAAGAGGGAGCTCTCAATTTTAGTGAGAAAGGAAAGTTTTTGGAGCAAGTCATAGGAATTCTCAGATTTGTGAGACAAGAAAATTAAATTGATTTGAAGTTACACAAGTGGAATGTTTATGATACCAGCAGCGTTTCGATCACATGCGGAGAGTAATATACAAGTTACAAAGTAGCAGAATGTGAAAAAGTTTAGGTAACCACAAAGACAATGGCCCAACATAAAGAGACCTACAGTAAGCTGTGGGAAACTCAGTTGATTGCAAAGTAAATAATCCTGACCTTCTAGATAATATTACTGATACAGTGGCAGTGGGAGTGTTCCCCGAGCCTGAAGTGTTCCCTTTTTCAAGCGTGACTGGAGAGTCAGAAAATGAAATGGACAGCAGTGGAGCACAGGATGATGTACCTCCTACTGAAGTAGAAAATGTTGTTGAACCTGTTGACTGTGTGCCCAATCTAGAAGTAAGAAAATATATATTGCCTGGGAACAGTTAAAAGACCCTACTCTGGTAAAGGCTAGAGAAAATGTAAAAGTGGTTGATGGAAACTCTGCAAAGCCTGATAGTAGGTTATTGTACCCTTATATGGTAATAAATCAAGGGCTGATGTATCAAATGTAAAAAAAAGGAGAAGATATTTTGGAACAATAAATAGTTCCTAAAGTGTATAGAAGAGTAGTGTTAGACCTGGCTCATGGTTACATAACGACAGAGCATCAAGGGGTACAAAAACCTCAGAGAGAACTTTGCTGTGTTTTCTCTGGCCAGTGGTTCATAAATATGTATTTGGCTACTGTGCATCCTACCCTGAGTGTCAGTGCCATGTTTCAGTACAAAAGTCTGCTTTTTCCACCATCTGTTTTTAAGGTATACCCGACAGGGAAAAGCGTGCCAGAATGGAACCACAGTGGAAATTGTAAAAACCCGCGGAAAGATAGAGTAGCTCTTTCAGCTACCCAGTCCCTCCAGTAAGTGCTATTCTTTGTGTCTGAACGGAACTGTAGCTAATACCCTCGGACCCATTCAGCGGCATGAGGCTAAAAAGTTTTTGATATAGAATAGAGATGTGTTTAGAGAGTACAAATGCTCCACAACAAATATCTCTCATCGATCTCCTTACTCAGGCCATGCGACAATACATAGCCTCATTAATGCAGAAATCACAGTGTAATAGATCCTGGATACTATAAAATCTCCTATTCAGCACATGTACAAATAGCTTCTCAGGACATTACTATAAAAGAAATAAAAATGACGCTGTTCAAACCAGACCTGACTAGCATTTTTACATAAATTTAGGAGGGAACATCCTTCCACCCTTGCCAACAAAGAAGTGAAAATACTTTATGCTTGAAGTGCAAGTCAATCTCATTACTAAATGCAGATATTAAGGTTTATGTTAAAACAGTTTAAATGCCTCCTGCCCTAATGCACCTGGATAAAGTAAGTTTTGTCCCAGACTATTAGGCCTTGGTCAATTCCAGGTGAACAGTATGTCTGATTCACTCCATACACAAGCAAAGATGCCTATCTCTTATTTTTCTAATACATTTTTATTGTTTGAAACAGGGAAGGCTTTTGATCGAATCTCTGTGTCACTTATGTTTAGTGTTTTTAATGCGATGGGCTTCTCTGAGAAATTTGGCAATTGCATCTGACTTGTATCAGTCCTTATATGACTTTGCAAAAATGAATGGCCTAATGTCTTCCCCGTTCAGTATTGCTAGCGGTACAAGATAGAGTTGCCCTTCGCTTGTTGACGACTGAACTTAAGCCAAAAGTGTCCTATAATAAATTTCAAAGCCCTCCCCATTTTTCTAGAGGACACTGAAGCCTATGGCAGGTGTTCAGGTTTCAAAATGAATTTGCATAAATCAAATACTCGGCTTCTTTCTTACAAATATAGAGAAAACTGAGCTGAAAAGTAGTTTCCTATTCAAGTGGCATGTGGGAAAACTGGTCATATTTACTAACAAAGTCATATCACTAACTTTCCAGGCCAACTTCACTCTTCTTCTGACAGTATTTAAGTCAGATCTAAGTAAGTGGAGTGAGCATTTTATATTCTGGATAGGTTTTATTAATGTAGTAAAAGTGAATGTCCTTCTTAGGCTTCTCTATCTGTAATAAACACTCCTAATTCAAGTCCCTTCTTAAGCTTATAAACTCATTTTGTGTGGTCATCATTCATATTTGAAAATCAACGCCCTAGGATTAAATGATAATTTCTGCAACTTTTGGCACTCTGCGGCGGTCTAGACATTTCGGCTTTTAAACCTTACTATCTAGCAGAGAAACTCGCCCAGTGCATACAATGCTGAGTCCCAAAAACTTCTTAAGTTTGATCTGCAATAGAAGTTACCTCGGTCAATGTTAAATCCCTTTCCTGTTTCCTGTGCATCCCCTGAGTTCTTCACCCTAAGTTGTTATTAGAACATCCCATAATTTCTCTCTCACTATCAACTTGGGACCAGATAAATAGAATATTTCTGTTGTCTCTCAAAATCCCAATATTTGACAGGACTGTCTCCCCATTTCTCTGGTCCTTGGTTGGGGGGTGGCATACGATATCTGAATGATCTTGTTTGAGACCAAACTTTCCCAGCCTTTATGGAGATACAATCAAACTTTGCTATGCAAAAAAAAGCTTTTACAATTACCACCAGTTCCGGCATTTTCATGACTCAGTTATGCTTCACTTCACTTAAACAACCACCATTTTACAATTATGAAGACGTGTACCTTTGTCAAGCCTCTTCAAAAGGTCTAGTGCAGGGTCTGGCTGTGCTGGGGGGGCAGGAGGGTAACTGCCTCCTGGGCCAGTCCCATACTGGGCTACCTTGAGCTGGGTCACTGGGCCACATGTATTTTTTTTTTCTTTTAAAATGTTCCTAATAGGCTGCTGAGTTGAGTCTTGCCCCTGGGATAAAATTTGCCAGCCCTCTTTTGGCCTAGTGTCAATCTTATACAATCAGCTTGACAAACGCTGGTCCTCAATTAAGAAATCACATGTGCAAGATCTAGGGGAAGACATAGATAAAGACGACTGGAACAAAATTATGAGAAAACGGCACTGTGCCAAAATCAAGGAAAGCACTTACAACCTACTGTACCACAGACACTTTTTGGCATGCTGCCAAGTCCTTTATTCACATTAGGTGGGAGATATCTTCTCGGATGGACATTAAGCTTCTGGTAAACCTGATCCATGGAAGTGATGTCTCCCAAATATTTTTTCCTCGCATTGGGTGTCCCATTATTTACTCGTCACAAAAATGAATTGATCATACATATTGTCTCTGCTGCCACTTGCCAGCTAGCAGCTGTCTAGAAAATGTCCCAGCCAGGCAAGCTGTCCTTAACAGAATCTGGTAAATGTACCAAATGGGAGTTCATGGCTGGCATCATAACAATTCCTCCAAGGCATTCTGCAATACATGGGATTTGTGGATGAATCATTTCAATGCCCACCTACCTTTTTACATTATAGCCACTAAGGTCCTTGGCCCTGGGTAGGCTGTTCAACATACCTCACCTTTTTCCTTCTGAATCCACCTTTTAGTACTCCCTTCATCCAGTATCCCTTCAGACTCTCCCTTTATTTTCCTCAATTCCCTTCTCCTGTCTTGTCCTTTAACTCTTAAAATTGTGCTCCAATCTCCAGATCAAACTCAATCTTATTCCATTGATTTTGTTTGTTTTCACTCTTGATTATGAATTTGTATCATGGTCTTTTCATTATATTCTTGTCATGTCACTACTTGTTATGTTGACTTTTGACAAATAAAGTTTATTAAAAAATAAAGTAAAAATGTGTGGCTCTAATACTGACTGTATTGAAACAAATATATAATATTGCATGAGTTATAACTTTTTCTTGGAACGTCCACTTGGCCTGTAGCAATGTACATGTACTTGAGATCTCTGGGTGAACTATGTTATTAAAAGTCACACAACTGCCTGGGAAATTATTGGCTTAACAGTTCTGGCACAAAGGACATGTTTACTTCCTTTCAGTCAGTGTTTTGATGAGCTTATTACACGAACACAATTTTATTTAAGGTTACTCATGGTCTTCATGCTGCAAGCTGTTTTTCCTTTTAATTAGCTGAAACTTTCACTGTTGATTATTGCTTTTAAATATTTTTTTTAAATATTACTCATTTACTTTATTTAAAAGAAAAAAATAATTCCTATCAGTCACATAAAATCACAGCTGTTATTTGCCATTGATTTCCTATAAACTATGGTTTATAAGATATGATTCCTATTGTGTTTAAATTTTGTGTGTAAGTTATTCTGATGAGGGTGAGCTTAAAATCAACCTGTCCCCTACTTGTATACAGGAATGTTTAGAGAGTCTCTGCTCTATGGCCAATCATAGCATTAGTACATTAACAGGATATGAGCAATATGTATGCTTTTATATATAACCAGTTGAAATTCAATTTTTAGAAAATACATGGTGTCAGTTTAGCCCTAAAGTTATTCATTTCTAGGAATCAAGAATGAAATATTATAACCAACAAAATTATAAAGTATAACTCATCAAATATAACACAAAAACTTCACATACAATTTGGTGAAATATTACCAGTCAATATATTATCATTGGTGGTTTATACATTTTTAGCACAATTGCTTAAAATTAAAAAAAATGAATGACTTGTGATGGTTCCCACTGTCCGAGTCTATCACTATAGACACAGCATAAGACAACTCTCTATACATGACTCACCCCTGACTGCCAATGATGTTGTTGCAAATGTGACAAAAACTATACAGTCTGAAATGAGAGTGTTTGTCACCAAACTCCAATCTGAAATCACAGAGCTTGGTACGTGTACGGATGCATTGGAGCACCAAAATGATATCGTATGCATACACCAATAAAGAACTGACAAAACCGAAACCGAACTTTAACTAGCCTCCCAGGGATATCATTATCCAAATCTACTACTTCAAAATGAAGGAACGATTCATGGCCTCAGTGAGAAATATTCCTTCTATCCCGTATGCCGAAGCTCATCTGCTACTTTATCAGTTTCTTGCCCCAGCGACACTTAAAAAACAGCAGAGACTTAATAAATGTCAGGAAAGCCCTACCCAATCACTCTATCAAGGACAAATGGGGCTTCCTCTTTTAATTAATAATCTCCAAAGATGGTTACAATTATTCTAAGACTCAGGAACACAGTTATGAACTTCTCAAATGCTTTGGTATACTTCAAGACCTCTCATTGGAGCTGACCTCTGCCTCTATATTGTTGCAGCCGAGATCTATGGCCTTAGCCCCTGAGTGATGACAAGCATGAGCTGATATGATTGATCATCTTCAGGACTCCTCTCCGATTGGTAACTATGATATATAAGTTTGAGAGAATTTAGGCATTAGCTATGACTTATACATACATAGTTATATTTCTATTCATCTTTTTTTACAGGTTCTTTGTGAAGGCTTCTTTGCTTAAACTTATTTTAGATAGAGTGAGCCCTCCCATAGGTTTCTCAACTACGATTTAATTTTAATTACCTGAGGGACATAGTCTAGGTGACATATCTTCATATTCTAATGTGGTCATTATTTTGATTTTGCGTCTTCATGTTCTCATTAATTGCACTGTTTTTTGATTGCACTACAGTTTTGTTGGTTAGTTTAAGTATTTGTTTACTTATTATTTATTAATGACTGTTTTACACTGATATTTCCGTCTCACACCTCTATTTTCTATTTCACTACATATGTGTCTACCACTTCTTGGTACCCATGGCCTGGATTATTTCCCATTACCTATATGGCTACTTTCACGCTCTCTTTTCATTACCAGGACCTAATACCCAGTCCAGGACAGGACTTTACCCTTTACCCATCCATACCATTCTATATGTCATCTACTGACTTAGTACTTCACCATCCCTCATGTTCCCCACTGAGAGATAACATTTTACTTTCCAGCTTCCACTTAAAGGTTTATAGACCACCATAAGACTGAAAATATTCACTTAATGTCAACGGTCTCAGCTCCCCAACTAAATGAGCCATGGCTGTACAATATTTTCGATGTCAGGACTCCGATATCATTCTACTTCAGCAACTCAGACACTTAATCCCACAAGCCTTTCACTCAAATGGCACATTGAATCAAACTCTTATTACTTTAGCCTCAGTGTACGCCCCCAATGTGCAACACAGTGCCTTTTATGCGGATTTGTACTGACACCTAACTCAATCCTCGAAGGGCAGGACCTTTATTGGTGGCGAATTTAATACTACCCTGCTTTAGACTGTTCCTTGCCCTCACATATTTCTACAGGACACTGCAATGAATCTCGCAAATTGGTGGCCCAAATAAAAATACATAACCTATATGGTGCATGGCGGATTTCATATACAGCTTATTGCCATTACTCAGCCACTCACAATCTTTATTCACATATTGATAATTTTTTATTGACCAATTGACAACATAGACCTTTGGAGGGGTCCAGATCTTTCCCATGTCCTGGATTGTCCATGCAGATGTGAAACTATTAAATGTATCCCAACTATCTTTGGAATGCTCCCAGTGGCACCTCAATGAGTTGTTTTTGTTTAAGTGGGAACACATCACTGAGATATATCACGTGATCACAGATTATATTACTCATAATGCCACACCGGAGATTTCACAAGCTGTAGTGTGGGAGGAATACTTTTTAATTTGTCCATTGCTCAGAAAGGAGTAGAAAGACAGTACATCAGAAACCTTGAGAACCACTCAACATCAGACACCCCAAAAAGTGTCTATTCCTTCAAATCTTATCGCTGAAAGGTCAATTAAATCAGTTACTTTCCAAAAAAGCAGCCAATGTCTTTTATGGGTTCAGCAAAGATATTATGAGAAGGATAACAGAGCTGAAACCCTCCTTGCACATAAACTTAAAACCCGTCGTAAGTGTAACAGAATATATGTGCTTAGGTCAATCACTGGCCCACTTATCCATGACCGGAGCACCCGGAGGAAACCCACGCAAACTCCACACAGAGAAGGCCATGGTCAGGAATCGAACTCATGACCGCAGTGCTGTGCGGCAGAAGTGCTAACCACTAAGCCACATGCTGTCCATGTTTTTGTCTATTGTCTATTGAGGACAGTGGCACTTTTATGTGTGCAGTGGCATTTTATGTTTGATGAATTGACAGTGCGTGTAACAAGGATTGCGAAGCTGCAGCAAAATACTGGCCACAGAGGCAATGCTCTAATTGTGCTGGATTGAAGACATCTGCTTACAGCTTGAAAGCAGGCAGGTATTGTTTTGAATTAATCTCACATAAAAGACCCAATTTATAGGATTAGGGTCTAAAAAACTGGCAATTGCTTTATTGTAGCAAGTGAGTAGCTGTAATATTAAAAGATTAATGACTCTCAGTGGTATTATTATTATTTACTATTGTTTTCTTCCTTTCTCACTACATTGAAGCAATCGCACACAATACCTTGCATTCAAATGCTTCACATTACAAATTGGAGAAGGAAACAATTATCACTGCATCAGATTAATATTTTATTGCAATTGTTATTGTGACATTTTTCTTATTACTATTACTATAATTATTTAAAAAGGTACTAAGAGTCAATGTGCAACAGTAAAATAAACCGCATTTTACAAAAATACATGTGCATGGATACAAAAGGCATTGTGATTACTGATTTGTAAAGGGTCTGATGACATTCCAATTAAAGTATTAAAAGATAGGATTGGTAAAATATACTGTATGTTTTGAATTTGGAGTTTGAGCAACAAAGATGAGCATGTTTTATGTTACCTCTTTCACAAACATTTTCAACAACACTTTGATGTGTAATTAAGATGCAGCTAAAAGCAAAAACCCCTAAGTATATGTTTGTTCAAGCAATAAAAGCCACCTGTTCTTTTTGTATGTAAAAACTAAAATTAATTTTTAATATAGAAAGTTTAATATTTTGATGATCAAAAGATGTAATAGACTTTTTATTATTATTTTCAAATTATTATTATTATTATTATTTTTATTTTCAAATTTGCCTACAATTCAGTCCATTGTAGGCAATGTACCAACATGACACAAAATCCCTAATCCAAACATTGTGGATGAAAATATCAAAAAAAATGTGGACTATCTGTTTATGTTAAAGTGTTACACCCAATAGGAATACTAAAGTTCAAATAATAATTGAGAATATGATGAATAGTGTGATTTTGTATTGACTATTCTGATGAATTAGCATATTTTTGTAGCACTTATGTAAGAATACATCCTAAAATACAATTTTTGGCATATCAAGGGTTAATAAAAAATGAAGGCTGTTAAGGTGTAAGAAAACATATAAATAGAAAAGATAGAATTTAGTACAAAGATAAAATTATGTTACATTTGAATTATATATTTTTAAAAAGACTCTTTTTTTAAAATATCTTTTGAAAAGTTAAATCTTAGAGGACATCCTCGTATATTTTTTGGCTCCCTTTTAAATGTCACTCATGTAACAAAAGAGCAGCCACAGGTATACAAAAGTGTTGCGTGGAATTTCTTAAAACTCTACATGGGTTAAAAGCAGATAGTGCTTGTAGGTATATTATTTACTAAAACTGTCTTCAAAACAGAACATAAAAACATGTTGCTTAGCAACTAATGGAACATTGCGGGTGTTTATCATTTGTGCAGTGCATTTAACCAATGAAGTGCACTTTGAGATTCAACATTTCCTTAAAATTATTATTATGTACTGGTACACATTTCCTTTCAAGCAAAAACATATTTGCCTGGACTAAATTCAATTTAGCACAAAATTATGTTAAATCTTATATAAACCCAGGATTTTAGATGCAAATAATTTGTCCAGCCATAAAACTACAATAAACCAGTGTGTATATGTTAACAAGTTTACTAAAATGAATTATTGTTGATGAGGTAAAATTCAGAAATGATTAAGGCAATAAAAATATTACTTAGCAATTGTGATATAAATCCAGCATTGAACACACAAAAAAGGTTCAGCTACTTAATTAATGCATTCGATTTTATGTGCATTATAGAAGAAAAGAATTTTGTTTCAAAGATACAATTATAAACATGAAAAATAAAATCAAGTAAACTAGAAGACTTAGGGGTATATTTATTAAACTGTGGGTTTGAAAAAGTGTAAATGTTGCCTAAAACAACCAATCAGATTGTAGCTGTAATTTTGTAGAATGTACTAAATAAATGAAAACTAGAATCTGATTGGTTGCTATAGGCAACATCTCCACTTTTTCAAACCCGCAGTTTAGTAAATATACCCATTAGAAAGCATATCAAGCTCATGTTGTCATAATGCCACATATAGAAGCATATAAAATGGCAAGAAAAATTACTGATAACACACAAATTACAGTACTTTTCATGTCCATATTGAATGTATCTTTGTAACATTCAAAGTATAAGTTGGAAAAAGAATGAATCCCTAGGCTTATGAGTTCTAAAAAAAAAAAAAGTCAATAGGAATCAGAAGGTAGCTTACCTAGAGTCAAATCAATGAGACAAGATTGGAGCTGTTGGTTAGAGTTGCCCTGCTCTATAAAAACCCCTCACAAATTTGGAGTTTGCTATTCATGGGAGGCATTGCATGATTGGAATAATGCCTTAAACAGATGAGATCTCGGAAGACTTAAGATTAGGAACTGTTGTCTTGTATAAAGCTGGAAACGGTTCCACACGTATTTTTAAAAGCCTTCATGCTCGTCAGTCCATGGTAAGACAAATTGTCTATGAATGGAGAAAGTTCAGCACTGTTAGTAGTGGCTGTCCTGCAAAGATGACTGTAAGAGCACAATGCAAAATGCTCAAACAGTTTAAGAATATTCCTACAGTGTAACTTAACGATTTACAGAAATATCAGCAACTTGCAAACATATCTGTTTCCAAACCTACAATAAGTAAAAACACGGAACGCAAATGGTTCTTGTAGAAAGACTCCACAGAAAAGGCCACTGCTGTACAAAAAAAATAATGCTGCATGCCTGTTCGCTAATGATCATCTGGATATTCCACAGTGCTACTGCTAAAATCTTCTGCGGACGGATGAAATGAAAGCTAGATGTTTGGAAAGGCCACAAAACTGTGTGTGGAGAAAAAGAAAGCACAGTATCCCAGCATCATTTGTAAAGTATGGTGGAGGGATCACCATGGTTTGGGGCTGCTTTGCTGCCTCAGGACCTGGACTACTTGTCCTCATTGACAGGAAAATGAATGTTCGCCATTAAAGTTTTGGCATGCTGGTGTTTGTAGTACTACAAGCACCAGCATACTCATGGCTGCCAGGACATGCTTGCACTTGGGGAACAACAAGTACCAGCATGCCCTGAAACCTAGGACCCACTGCAACCTGTAGTGCCCTAACACAAAATTTAAATAAACCACACACCTCTTTGTAAAAATACATTTATTAAAAATAAATAAAGCATACCCACCACTGAAATATTTACTTACATATTTGTTCTTCATCTTTAATGGATCCAATCTTGTAAGATTTTAAAAAAGTGCCTAGTGAAATTAATCCAAGAGTATAAACAAAAATCTTATTTTCTTCCAGCTTGGAAACACATAATAGTACTCCAAGACATGCTTGTTTAATATAAAAAAAAACCTCTCATATGACACATAACAGATTATGTACTCAGAAGCTGCCATCGTATAATGAAACAATGGCAGCCGTTAGGTCTATTTATAACCTGGGAATTTCCCACGCTGTCAGAGAGAAAGTCCCAGGTTATAAATAGAACGGGTGACTGCTATAGTGCCACCAGCTCCAGGCTGGCAAAGCCTAGTGCTGGTTATAGTTAAATCGGGGGACCCCACAATTTGGAAACACAGATTTTGCTGGTACCAGCCTAAACTGGCAGCACTAGGCTTAATCTGGTTGAGCTGGGTACGCTTTTTAAGAACAAAAATATATTCTTGTAGATTCATCATCATAAGTACATGAATATGGGGTCTATGCATAAACCTTTTTGATACTTAAAAGTTGCGGAAACAGTAGTTTCTGCATCTTTTAAGTATGTTTGCCATGCATTAACTGCCTATCAAATGAGATTTCTGTGAAATCTCCTCTGTTTAGGCAAATACCGTGCAGCATTACAGTCCCCATAGATTACTATGGTGACTGCGATGTTCTACAATGCATCAGGATGGCATTACCTGTCTTTTCTATTGGGAATCTGCTGAAGCCTCTCTGGCTTCACAGCATGTGCACAGCACTTCCTCCTGTTAAGCTAAGCTGCCGGTAATAGGATAGCAAGAGAGGGGTAACTTTGCCCGAGCTTCCAGAGTTACCCCAGCTTAGTGGATCTTGCAGTTTTCAGCGATGCACATTTAGGAGCACCTCAATTTATTGATGCATAGACACCTATGTGACTTAAACCTCTATCACCTATTAAAGTGTATGTGTTTTGCATGAAAACTAACAGCATAATTAAAAGTTAAAAATGTTTGTAACAGGTCACTCAGAATTATCAAATAAACATCTTTAGGTCAATCACCACAGAAAATATCAGTGTGCATAAAGGAAACTTTTCATTTTAACATAAATGTATGAGAATATATATAAGGCAATGCTGACATGGTAAAATTGACGATTTTAGGAGTTTCTGCAAAAAAAAAAAGAAGGCACTTTGGCTTTAACTATCAACATTAAATTAAATTTGTTTGCTTTTTTGGCTGTGAGCTCAAGTGCTTTGCCAGTGATCCACCCACTACTACGCTGTGTTATAGAGGGCAATGAAGTGTTGGCATAGTACTGACCAGGGCCGGACTGGGACTAAAAATCAGCCCTGGCATTTAAAGCACACAGGCCCACCTGCTGTGGGCTCCATGCACAATATTGTTGCACACTGAAGTGGCGTTGCTGGTGCAGTCCAACATGAAGCATCAGCACAAACTTGTGTATCACACTTTGTCTTCTGCCCACCCTGATCAATTCCCTTGTTGTGCAAATCACCTGGAGCACCATGAAAATGCACCAAACCCTAATCTTTTAAAATATATAGTTAAAATACAATGTATAATGTTTCCATGCTACTTCCCCCTGAACCATATAAGACAGTAATTGTTTTGAGACGTAATGGCAATAGTAATTTATTGAATCATAACATACTATAAACCACAGCATAAAACGTAAGTCTTTTAAATAACATAAGTATTTTAAATAACGTAAGAATTATAAATAACATAAGAATTTTAAATAACATAACTATTTTAAATAACGTAAGAATTATAAACATAAGAATTTTAAATAACATAACTATTTTAAATAACGTAAGAATTGTAAATAAAATAAGTATTTTAAATAACAAGTAAAACATGTAAAACATAAATATTGCACAGAACTGCATGAAACTACCTATTTACTACAATGTAAACAAACCAAAAGTCAGCATATCCTCCATCATGACCCCTTCCACCAGGTACAAGAGGCTCTGCTACTTAACTTTCCACATCCTTTATGGCTGCTGTCACCTTTTCTGTAACTTTTATTCGGTATATTTAACAGACTGAATTATTTTAAGACTTGAAGGTAATTTCAAAGAGATTTTTGGGGAAATAACATGTTAAGACTAAGCTTATGCAATATCTAAAGGATACAACATTGTATTGAATTATATAGCAGTATAGTTATTTCTTCTGATCTCTCCAGTGTGGGCGAAGAGTGATATAAATGTTGTATCCTTTACATATAACTGAAGCTTATTTTTAACCTTGTGATTTCCCCCCATATAAAAGCTAACCCCTAAAATCACTGCAAAAACTCACTGCATGGCGAGCTTTTAAGGAATGAGTTGACTTCGCAGGACTTCACTCCTTTCTGCAACTCTGTCGATTATGTCTTCCACATCAAGACTCATGAGAATGTCTTTTTCTGTAGCCATCAGCATGAAAGAATCCAAATGGTCCTGGGATACAGTATTCCTCAGTCTATTCTTGATAAACCTCAAGGTGGAGAAGCTTCTCTCACAAGCAACTTGTGTGAATGATAGAGTCAGTATGTATTTGTAGGCCAGGCCAATCACATTATAGGCATCTGCTAATAAATTGTATCGCCGTAGAATTTGATAGCAACAAATGGCACAGTTCTTACATGTCGCACATGGCTTATTCACCAGCTCCATTTCTATGTCACCACCTTCTTCACTCTGGTCTTCTGCAGGGATTTCTGTTGCCACTCGAACAGTATATTCTTCTAGCGCTGATGTCTTTAATTTTTCCCAGTGCAAAGCTAGATTAGTTAATTCACAGCGCAAATTTTCTGCTGTGGCGTTTTCATCAAATTTGATCAAGACTTTACTTAAGTCTTCCATTGCTGTGTTCTGAAGTCCTTGTTCTCTTATGATGAAAAAGTTCCTAGGGTCCAGACAAGCATAATCAGCGTACAGTGATCCACTGGCGAGAAAACGTCGATTTATGCTCTCAGTGATTATGTCAAGGATCACATTGTGTACTTGGATTTTATATGCTGTAATAGCATCACATATAACTTCGTCTTGAGCAGACTCGCCAGCCATGGTTTTTTTCTTCCTTAACCTTTTTTGAGGTAGAGTGGTCTGTACTTCAAGGTCACAGTCTTCAAGATTTTGCAGCTTGTGATTTGCCCACATTACAAAATTATCTGCAGTGTTCTTAACCCCATCAAAATCTCTTACAAGTTTTCTAAGATTTTCCTGTGTCCCAGACACCATGTGATGAGCTTTTAATATGTCCAAACCACTTGTTTGAAGATATTTTGACAATGGTGTTGTCAATTCAAATATACGAAGAAAAATTTGAGCTGTGAGAATGGTCTTGTATTTAAGAAGAGATTCCACATATGTTTCTGCTTTTAGGCGCACTTCAGCTTTAGATTTTGGGTGCTCTTTAATCTTTGCCAATGTGACAACAAGGTCAATGTACAAAGCAGAATCAGGTTGTGAAAATGAGCCAAATACTTTTCTAAGTGCTGCATCTTTAGACCACCAGCGAGTTTCACCAATCACAGAGAGTCTTCGATGGTGAGGGTCCTGACTGACACTTAGCCATGTATTCATGCGTTGAAAAGAGTCCCGAATAAATACTGCAACATCATTAATTAAAGCAAATAACGAGGCACTTTCAACAACACCTATTGTGGTATGTGCCAGTACTAAATTCAGTACATGCGCATAACACCAGACATGAACTTGGTGTGGTGATTCAGTTGACAACCATGTAGAGAAGCCTTTATATTGTCCTTGCATGTTTGCTGCGCCATCAGTAGAACTGCCAGTGCAATTATTTATGTTTATTTTGCATTTCTGTAGAACTTGCTTTTACCAAGTTAAGAAAGTATTCTCCAGTTGAAGATTCACAATCTACCACTGCAAGGAGCTTCTCATGAATTTGATCTGTTACATAACGAACAATTACTGAACACTGTTCTTTTGATGTGATATCCTGAGTGGTGTCAATTTGTACTGAGAACATCCCAGCTTCTCTAACATCACTTGCCACAGTCTCTTGAATAAGCTGTCGTATCGTTTCTATAACTTTGTTAAGAGTTGTTTTGGAGAGAAAAGTTATAAACGACCCTCTGCCCTTTCCTCTTGAATGCAACTTCTTGCTTTTTGCTATGCAATCGCTGATGTGTTCTCGTAGACAAGCATCGTACTTGCTGAGCAGTAAAACAAACTCTAAAAAATTGCCGTGATCGACAGAAATGTCCTCTAAAGTGTATGCAGCCTCAAATTTGTTTCCCCTATAGCTAAGTCCACGTTTACCAATCACTTTTATAATGTCTATCACACGCTCCAATATCTGACGTCTTTTTTTGACTTGTTCTCTGTGTACAGACATTTGATTGCAAAGCAGTAAGTTATTGATATCTGCACTGCTGGCATTCAAAAAGTAAGCTTCAGCGCAGGATCTGTGCAGTACACTTTTTTCGTGTTCTTCAATTCTTTGATGAATATGTCTCCTGTCTGTCATTCCTTCAATGAATGGATTTGTTACAGAAGTCTTTGAAAATGCCAGACAGACAGAGCAAAATACAGCGTTTTGGACCTCACAGTATGTCATCCACTTGCGGATTGATCCATCTTTGCGAAGGACAGCTTTCTTTATGATATGATCACTTATGTTTTGTTTTGGGTGATAACTAAAAAATAAAGCTAGCTGATTTGTTTTCGGCCGAACAAAGTAATTGAATGGAGACTGTGACTCTAAAACTTGTGTACATGGCAAGCTACTGGTTTCCAAAAAAAATTGCCTTTCTTCACCCTCTTGTTCTGGCAAGGATTCCTTCATGACAATGCTGACATCTTGTTCGGGTACTAGACCATACGCTAGTGCGGCAATTTGGTGCTCATGCACAGATATAACTGACTGTTCCTTCTGTTGACTGGTGCTTGGGGATTCTGGAATACATAACTGAGTTTCACTTTCTTGATCAATTTGCATTTCTGAAACATTTTCTTCCGTGGATGTTTTCCCAGGAATAGTGTGACCTTGTTGATGACGACTGAACATATCAGTTATTTTAACACATTTTTCGGCATCAGCTTCAAGAGTCTTCTTTTTCTTCTCCCTGATTTTTTCAGCTCCACCTTTTCGTTTTGGTTTGGAGTCCATACTTTCTTCCAACAGGGTACAAAAACTCTTCAAGGGAGACAATTTTGGGTTTATTTTTAATATTGTTGATAAATTAACCAATGAATTGTGTAAATTGTGAGATTTCAGTATATATATATATCTCACCTGACAAAGGAGCAAAGGCCACTAATTTTGTTAGATGCTCTTCTATTTTTGCTCAACTTTCAGTCCAATGCCTCCACTCAATGCTATGCTGTGCCTTATGAAAGGTATATTGACTGCTGTCTGTCTCTGGGATAATGGTGTCCCTCCTCTTCACTGATGGGAGATTCCTTCATGAAAACAAGTTAAGTGCATCAGCGAGTCTACTTTTGTACCAACATGCTAAAATTTTATTCCTTTGTGTGGGATATACAGAGTCAGATTAAGGGGGGTCACAAGGGTACGTGCCCTGGGTCCCCCGCTTTCATGGGGCTGAGACTAAGGATTTACAATGCTGCAGCTCATTCCGGGGCCCTGACCTTAACTGTGAGTAGATGGCAGAAAATATTATAAAATACTAAGAGACTTTCCTTGCAACACTAATTCCTTGAACTTATCCAAAGATACCAGAAAGAGTAAAAATCCAATCAAAGCTTACAAAACCTCAACAAAGAAGAGAATACACCACTTTAACTTGTCCTGACCAATAAGCCTAAAATGTAACAAACATTACATAAATTAACTACTAATACAAGACTAAATGAGATTTGTCAACATATTAGTAATTTAAATTGACTATTTTTTTAGAATACATTTTAACACTCTAATCCATTCGGTCAGCCCATCCACTAAAAAATTGCATCTGTTCAATTTAGCCATCCACCAGAGAAACCAGAATTGAAACAGATTCAACCAAAAAAATGTACACAAAATATTTAGAAATCAAGTTTACCAAATAAAACTGGCTGATAAGTGAAGACAATAGCTAAAATAATATTTATCCAAATAATCCAGAGCATCTGAATTTGCAACACATAGAACAAAAAAGGTTAAGCAAACTGCGCTGAAGATGATTAATAAAAAACATATAATAGATTATTAAAAAAAAAAACCAACATATACATACAGATGGCCAATTAGACATTCAGGGATACGTATAAAACATTAAATTCATTTAATATTATAAATGAATACACAGTCACAACAAAATCATAAAATAATGGATAATAAAAAGACATTTCATTGCAGAGATTAATACGGACATATCAATAGGACACAAGAAAAGTAAAAAAATTAAAACAACCATCCTCAGCATAAATGGGTAACACATTTGAAAAACAATCGAAAGAACTGTCAGATACATGCAGTTGGACACGAACTAACCAAACCTATTCTGAAAATGTTTGAGCACAGTCACAGATTAACAAGTACCAAGCAGTTTGCTACATTTACAAAAGCGTATTGTTCTGACTGCGTGAGACAACATAAAATGACTACAGTAAACCCAGGGCCTGATTAAGGGTTTTAGTCACCGTAGGGAAATACACCAACAGCGCCCCCCCCAATGTATAGGAATACTCCAAAATATAAATATTCTAAAATATTCTCCAGCATTCAATTTAGATTGATTAGACAGTTGTCTCTTACCTGTTCTTGCTCTTCTCTCTTGCTGCTTTGTTGTCTTCTCGCTGACTTCTGGAAATTTGGTGTCCTGTACTGAAAATGCAAAAAATGTATTAAATTACAAAATGTTAACAAATCCAGAATGATTAGGTTCTTTAATTAAAAAAAACACCACCCCATTATGGCCCGATAACACTACGCCATTGTACAGGCATATACAAGCAATATCAGAACATTTGTGGTCAATAAAATATTAACCTCTACCTGCCCCATCTCACTGGTATTTAATATAATAGTGATAGTTGAACAGCCATGTAACTGCCACAAAAAAAAAAATATCATGTCCCCCAAAACTGCCATATTTTTTAAATACCACCCAAGACATTGCATTAACCCTGCAGACATTTTCATCCCCTCTCCCCCCCCCACCCCTGCAGACATTTCATTAACCCTGTAGACATTTTCAGCCCCTCTCTCCCCCCTTCAGACATTTTCAGCCCCACCCTAACCCAAGACATTTCATTAACCCTCCAGGCATTTTCAGCCCCACCCCTGCAGACATTTCATTAACCCTGTAGACATTTTCAGCCCCTCTCTCCCCCCCCCCTTCAGACATTTTCAGCCCCACCCTAACCCAAGACATTTCATTAACCCTGTAGACATTTTCAGCCCCACTCCTCCCCCCCTTCAAACATTATCGGGTCCTCTTCCCCCCCCCCATCACATATTATCGGGTCCTGTCCTACCCCCCCCCCCCCTGGCAGAGATAATCGGATTCTGTCCTCTCCCTCCCCCCCCTTCAAACATTATCAGGTCCTCTTCCCCCTCCCTTCACGTATTATTGGGTCCTGTCCTCTCTCCCCCCCCTTCAGAGTTTATCGGGTCCTCTTCCCCCCCCCCCTTCAGAGATTATCGGGTTCTCTTTTCCCCCCCTTCAGAGATTATCGGGTCCTCTTCCCCCCCCCTTCAGAGATTATCGGGTCCTCTTCCCCCCCCCCTTCAGAGATTATCGGGTCCTCTTCCCCCCCCCCTTCAGAGATTATCGGGTCCTCTTCCCCCCCCCCCTTCAGAGATTATCGGGTCCTCTTCCCCCCCCACTTCAGAGATTATCGGGTCCTCTTTCCCCCCCCTTTTGGCTGTGGGAAAAAAAAATGTACTCACCTCTGCAGCCTCCGGGAACCTGTGCGCCCTCTGGTACAGTCCTACGCGGCCGCGCATAACGTTCTGACGTTACATCGCGCGGCCGCAAACCTGAAGCGCGGCCCCGCCCACAGAGCCGTCATGACGTGTGACGTCATGACGGCTCCACCGCAAGTAGGTTTTTTTTTATTTATTTATTTAATTAGCACAATGGTGATTGCAGGTAGCCGGACCGGCCCACGGTGCCATCGGCCCTTCTGGCATTTGCCAGAAGTGCCCGATGGCCAGTCCGGCCCTGGTACTGACACTGCTTCCACTTGAAGATGAGGGCACAGTAAAGCATAACAATTATTGGCCACAGACAGCTCTCTTACAGCACCAGTCAGACTGTTTAGTCCCATGTTCAATTGTATGAGGGTAGAATCGATCCTTTCGAATGACGTGCAAATCCTGTGTTGCGTGTCTTGTATATTGCGCAAATATTTGAAACCTTTGCCCAGCTGCATTTGGATACTCCTCATTGAGTACTGATGGAATGCCAGCAAATTTGCCTGTACCTTGCAAAAATGTTGGATGGAGTCAGCCGATAAGGCACAGATGCTGGTTCTGCTTGGCTGGGTTGGGCATTTTGTATAATGGTTGGTGGTGCAACTTCCACATGCTTCTCCACTTCAGGGAAGTAAGATACACATTCAAATGTGTTGTCTGATTGACCGAATA
This sequence comes from Mixophyes fleayi, assembly GCF_038048845.1. Lineage (NCBI taxonomy): Eukaryota > Metazoa > Chordata > Amphibia > Anura > Limnodynastidae > Mixophyes > Mixophyes fleayi. The sequence goes on from NC_134402.1 coordinate 52,953,345, forward strand.
GGTCTGGTGGCTCTGTGCAGTGTCCACATTGGACTTGGTTGTTTCATAGCCTTGTGATGTTCCTTAGTAAATGAAATTAAACCAATTACACATTACCAGTACAAAATCATTTACAGGGGTTTTGAATTACAGGCAAATGTGTAATGACAGTGTTATATTTTTGTTTTGTTTACAAAATAGGTGGATTTACCTTCTAAGGGGTCATTATCCTCCTGGCTACCAACTGCTGGTGCTGTTTGCACATGAGAGACACCTGTGTTTATAATTTGTAGATGTACGATATTAATATATTTTGATGGACCAAAAAACACACTGTTAAATAAAAATATGACAACTACATGTCATTAGCACACTTTAAAATGGCCATAAAGGGATAACATTTTAAATATGATACATTACTCATCAGCCTTAGGTTGGGATGGAGACCTGTCTTTGTCCCAGGCATTTATCCCTTCTATTATCTCTATAGGAATGACTTGTTTAAACTCCTCCACATAGGAGGTGTATGGTATGTCCAGTGTGGGCCCACCACCAGTTCCTGCAGCTGTTCTCATCTCCACCAACATCGTCTCTTTAACTCACCTTTCAATGTCGGAGATCCATTTGCAGCAATTTTCAATGGACATTTTGATTCACATAGGGTTAACATACTTTTTCTTGCTATGGTACATACATGTACTCAGACATACATACAAACATAGGGTCTGATACATTAAGGATCTTAACTTAAGAAACTTCTTATTTCAGTCTCCTGGACAAAACCATGTTACAATGCAAGGGGTGCAAATTAGTATTCTGTTTTACACATAAGTTAAAGACTGACTGTTTTTTCATGTAGCACACAAATATCAACTTTAAATTTCAGTGTACAAATAAGCTATCAAGTATTTGTGTGCTACATGAAAAAACAGTCAGTATTTAACTTATATGCAAAACAGAATACTAATTTGCACCCCTTGCATTGTAACATGGTTTTGTCCAGGAAACTGAAATAAGAATTTTCTTAAGTTAAGATCCTTAATGAATCAGGCCCATAAATACTATCTCACTATATAGTGTGTTATGCAGTAAAACACTCAAAAATATCACAATAATTAGTTAACTGCCAAACAGTTTTTTTTTTCAAAATAAAAAATTGGGTTATATTCACTAAAGTATGGTTTTGTATATTTGTTGGCAATCTTATGTGCCAATTGGAAAATATGAGAGTTGCTAAAGGCGACACCACAAATAAAATGGCATGCTTTTAAAACCACCCAATTTGAAACCACTGATCCTGATTTTTTTAAAAAGTAACTTATAAAGTGCGGTTTGCAAAACAATGGTAGGTTATCTTTAGACCTTGTTACATAGGCAATAGAGCTGGAGCCGCACACTGTTTGAGATATCTTGCCTGATGGAACTTCAAAAAATGTATAAATAAAAAAAATTGTAAAAAAATAAAAAGCCTCCCCCCTCCTTTCAGTAGGCACTGAATTAGTATATATTGCCCCCATTATATCAATAAATCACATATATTGTGCTGTTATATAAATAATTATTATGTATTGTCCCCATTTTATCAATACATCATATGAATTTCCATGTTAAATAAATAATTAACATGCATTGCCCCTTTTAAATTAATAATTTATATTTATTGTCCCTGATATAAACATAATAAATATATATTACCTCCTTTATATCTATAAATTATATGAATTGCCCCCCTTAATTTATTACAAATGATGTCTCCCCAATCATTATTTACCTAAAATGTTCCCCTTTTCTTGATACACAGTAATCTTTATGGGAATTAAAAAATAATACATTTAAAAGGGACGGATTTGTCACAAGTTCTTCCCAACACCAAATCAGTTAACCTCTAGTGAGCACTCCTATTTACATAAGCAATTTATAGACAGGTCACTCAGACATCACACACCTTGTACACACTCATCACTGTACAAAGGTCACACTGAAAGCACACACTTGGTATCCACTGACATGCCCACAAGCTTTGCTTACACATGCCCTCTGCTTCCTTCCAGCTTTTCCTTTACAGTCCCCTCTGCACACTAGCATTTCACCCACATGTTCACGCTCGTAAGATTATTTACCACATGCACTTCTTTTCACCCCAGCTTATTTTCCCTTTTCCGTACATGTTTTGACTCTATTCCTTTGCAGCCTATACTATTACACTCAGCCTCAACCACATAAGGCTGAGCACAAGGGTCAAAGGATTATGTGCTGTCTATAGTGATGAAGGTGTATTAGGTGCGTGGTGTCAGTGTGACCTGTGTATAGTGAACATTGTATATAAGGTATGTGATATCAATGTAACCTGTGTATAGTGATCAGCGGACTGATGGACTGATCATTACAAGGACCCCAAATCAGAGTTTTGCCTAGGAAGCCATCTGGTCTTAATCCGGTTCTGCTTCTGTTGTAACTATCAGTTACTTGTGTCATAAGATCAGCTAGTTTTTATTCACTATATTCAAAACAAGCAAAACACAAATAAAAGGCCTTGCCAGTCCGGCACTAACTAAACACAAGTGAACACCCTATCTACCGTGAAGGACCTTGTATCCCCCACACATACAAAATATACAACTTATTGGTCACCATTTGCAGTGTCTCTCAGGAGGCATCAAACCTCCCTAAGTTCTGAGAGATTGAAGAACTGCCTAGAAGCCTTTTATCAGCAACTCATCATCAGGTGACACTCCTGATTAGCGAGCAACTTGCTAGCTCTCTGGAAAATCCATTTGAATAGAGCCCGCCCTTCTCTATCCATTCATAACCCCAGGGATCCTTACCAGTTTTTCTTACAACTGAAGACAATCTCTGGGAAGCTTTTCTCAACCACAATCTACCTGTAACTTTAGAACACATTAGACAGAAAGCCTGGGACATGTATATCTGTGATTTACCAATTTCCCAGTGCTTCTGTCACACTTGCTAGAAAAAAGCATGTTGCTGAATAGTGGAGAACTACAAATGATTGTCAGTTACCTTTGCTCAGAGCACAGATGCTGCTTATTCATTAATTTAAAATAAATGAAGTGTTTTAATTATTTATTACCGCCAGCATCTGTCATTTGCTGTAAACTATATATTTCACAGTGACCTCATATATTTAGAAAGCTTCTGCAGATAATCAAGCTGTTAGCCATGATCTTGCAAATAAAAAAATGGTTTGGTGTTTAAAGTTACAATTGATGCACAGCATTAGAAGATCGTTTGATGCTTGCTACATTTGTAGGTGTTTTCATTTGTTGCATAGATGTAAGGGAAAATAGACAAGCATAAGGACAACTTTTTTATTTTTCCTTGATTTCACACATCATTTTACAGTATGTGCTGATAATACAGAAATATGTGCAATACTGTCATCATATGGGATGGGATAAAACTACAAAGTTTGTATTGTTCCTATAATACATAGGAGGGTTAGAGAGATTAGAATGATGAAAAGTCCAGGGTCTTGTCATGTATTTCCCCAGGAATCCACAAAATCCCAGAAGGGCTAGAAAGAGCCACCAGCCGGATGCAGGGGAAAGCTTTTTATCCTAGGTCTCCAATATAAATTTGTGGTGTGATCCTCCAGAGCACAGCAAATCATGTGGAAAGAGGTATATTATATGTACTGTTTAAATAGATGTTAAATTGCTCAGTGAATGATCAGACACTCACCTATTGCTGTAGTGGTTCAGGTCTTAAACATACATGGTTTCATGGTCATATTAAGAAGAAAGTACACACACCATAGTGTAGTAATTACATTGCTCTGGTATTTAAATCCCTGGTACAAATCTTCATGGTTTTAGATTTTGTATATTGAAGATCATCATATAATGATTAATATTTATATAGATAAAAAACTGAGAATCCTTAATAAAAATACACAGGAAAAAATCCAAATGACAACTGCACCCATGAACAGAAAAGTCATCAATAAATATGTACAAACATGAAAATAATAAAAAGCATCATGACATATAAAACATATACGTGGTACTGGACATTATTCTAGCATTGGTTCCTTTATACATCTTTAACTTAATTAAATTGAATATAATAAAGTCCTAAAGTATTGGACTTAATGCAAGTACTGATCAAAATTACTTGATATTAATAAACACTGTTTCAATCTGTACGAAGTAGCTAGAATGGGTTCTTACAATGGTGGTAAAGGGTAGCTTTAAGAAATTAATATATTGATCCTTTATTTCTTAAACTTTACATAGTAAATCCATTACAAGACTGTACATTTCAACTTTATAGTAGACATGCTAAGGCTCGGTTTTCCGAGAACCAAACCCACCCGAACTGAGTAACTTTTGTGCGCCCTCGGAATTGAAAATTAGGAAAAACATCATTGTTACATCGTCGGATCTCGCGAGTTTTGGATTCTATAAGAACTCCTTTGCTCCATTGCTAATTGTCGTTGCTGAAATAGAAATAATGGGGCTGGCAGTCTTGTTCTATATCTGCAGTCAAATCGTACTGTGTTATATAGCTAACACATAAACAGGAGAGCTCTATTGCTCCATTGCTAATTGTCATTACTCAAATTGAAATAAAAGGGCGGACAGTGTTCTTCAAAATTTTCTTTCACATTGTACTGTGCCATAGCTCACCCAGAAATAGGAGAGGTGGCAGTGTTCAGTGCTGAAACAGAAATTCAAACAATAAGGCTGTCAGTGTTTTTAAAAGTCTACCGTGACATTTTAGTGTGACATAGCTCACTCAAAAATAGGAGAGGTGGCAGTGTTTAGTGCTGAAACAGAAATTGTAATAATAGGGCTGTCGGTGTTGTCACTCACCGGACTGTGAGTGCTTCTTCCCGGACATTTAGGAACCGTGGCCGTCCTCCATCCTGAGGGACTGCGCATGCGCAGCCCTTTCTATACCTCCAGTGTATGTTCCTTTAACTTAATTGGCAGATCAGGCAACCTCCCTATATTAAGCACCTGTGGTCAACACCACGTTGCCTGATCTTGGAGTCTCATTCCCCATGAGTCTCTGAAGGTGTTCCTGTGTTTCCTTGTTTATTCAGCCCTGCTGATTCCTGTGGTTTCCAAACCACTTCTACCTCTGTGGTTTCCAAACCACTTCTGCTACTGTGGTTCCCATACCACTTCTACCATCTACTGTATCATCGTGACTGTGAGCTGATTCCTATCCGCTGCCTCCGTGCACTACAGTCTTCTAATCACTTCAACTCTACCATGTATCATTGGGACTGTTAGCTGATGCCTATCCGCTGCCTCCGTGCATTACAGGCTTCAACCACATCCACTCACCTGTTCATGATTGTGACTGCCAGCTGATTCCTATCCGCTGCCTCCGTGCACTACAGGCTTCAACCTGCAACTCGTCTGTGTTTCATCATCGTGACTGTTTGGCTGATTCCTATCCGCTGCCTCCGTGCACTACAGTCTTCAACCTGCAACTCGTCTGTGTTTCATCATCGTGACTGCTAGCTGATTCCTACCCGCTGCCTCCGTGCACTACAGTCTTCAACCTGCAACCCGTCTGTGTTTCATCGTGACTGTTTAGCTGATTCCTATCCGCTGCCTCTGTGCGCTTCAGTCTTCAGTCCTTGTCTACTCTACCGTGTTTCCTTGAGTCTGCTGCCACTATTGCTACCCGCTACTCTCCGTGATCATCTGTTCCAGTTCAACTCTGCTCCGGTGTCCCATCGTTACTGCACCTGCTGGTTGCTATTGGTTACCTCCGTGTTCCCGCAGAGACCCGCTGCTGTTACTTCTCAGCGCTACTCATCCATCTACTGCTGATCCGCTCTCCACGCCTTCCTGTGTTCCCTGCTGGTCTACCTACCTGTGCGCTGCACCTGCTAGACCCCTGCTTCACCCATCCAGGGACTTGTATCCTGCTGGCCTCCTGCCCTTCAGGTATCTCTGCACTTCTGTCTGACTGCCTTCTCCTGAACCACGGTATGCATACTTCCCATTGACTGTGCTGTGTATTGCATACCTTGCTGGACTGTGTTGGTTCTCCTCTGGAGTGTATTATCCGCTGAGTCTATTGCCATCATTGACTGTGTTGGTTCTCCTCTGGAGTGTACTATCTGCTGACTCTACTGCCATCATTGACTGTGTTATCTCATGCCGGATTACTTCAAAAGACTTTCTATATTGGCAGTGTTGTTCAGTCATTTATACATTTATATTGTGCATATTACTGTGGATCAAAGTCAAGGTGCCCGTGTATATATTGTGTTGCAGTCTCTTCCCGTGCACCTCCTCACATATATATTCAGTAGTACAACTTGCTAGTGGCAGACCACTGACTCCTGTTTACAGTTTCACCTGTTCCAGTATCCTCTCACATAGCAGTGGTACAACTTGCTAACGCAGACCACTGACTCCCCGGATACCTCCACTTGGATTCCATTCCTTCACTCAGACAGCGGTACAACTTGCTATCCGCAGACCGCTGACTCTCATCACCTCCTCGTTTCTGTTGGACATTCCTCCTCACTATAGCAGTGGTACAACTTGCTACCGCAGACCACTGACTACCTTCACGTGTCCTTTGTCCATACAGTTCCTCGTGTATTATTACCTCCATATTGCCAGTGCTGCTAGTCATAGACTTTCCTGAGCATCTCATCATCTGCTATTTCCTGTTCCGTGATCACCCTGCTACCAGAGTACCATATTACCACCTATACTGCTCTGGTAAGCCTATCACCTGGTGATCCCTGGGTAAAGACTCCTAGTGCCCGTGACAGTAAGATCAGGCCATGACAGACCCAGATACGGAACCTACTGCTAAAGAGATGCTGCAGCATCTGGTCAGCCGTGTGGAGCAACAGGATGCTCGCCAACAGCTGTTACTTCAATGTTACCAATCGTTAACCTCCCAAGGAACATCTGGACAGACTGTTACAGCTAGTATTGAAGCTCCTGTGCTTTCCTCCGTTTCCCCAGTGCCATCCCAGGTGTCTACAGCTCCTACGCTTCACCTGCCTACTCCGTCAAAATATGACGGGGACCCCAAAACTTGTAGAGGTTTCCTTAACCAATGTTCAGTCCATTTTGAACTCCAACCTCAAAATTTTTCTACCCATCGTTCCAGAGTGGCCTATCTTATCTCATTGTTTTCGGGACAAGCCCTGGCTTGGGCCTCCCCCCTGTGGGAAAGAAACGATCCAATTCTACAAGATAGTGCCAAATTCATTTCCACGTTCCGAAGTGTGTTCGATGAACCAGGTCGTGTGACCTCCGCTGCTTCCAGCATTCTTCGTTTGCGACAAGGCTCCCATACAGTAGGACAGTATGTCATTCAATTTAGGATCTTAGCCTCTGAACTTCAGTGGAACACTGAAGCATTAGTTGCCGCCTTCTGGCAGGGGCTCTCCGATAAAATTAAAGATGCACTGACTACCCAAGAGCTTCCTTCGTCACTAGAAGATTTGATCTCTCTTTGCCATCGTGTAGATATGAGATTTCGTGAAAGAGAGTCTGAGAAAACAACAGCTGTCAAAGCACCTCTTCGTTTAAACCCTCAATTTCGTCCAGCTCCATCCTCTGTGATTCCCATGGAGATAGGACGTTCCAAATTATCTTCAGAGGAAAGGAAACGAAGAGTAAAGAATAGACTCTGTATCTATTGTGCTGATTCCACGCATATGCTCAGCTCTTGCCCTAAGAGATCGGGAAATGCCAGGCCCTAACTAGTTCTGGAGAGGTGAAGTTAGGGTTCCTGGAGTCCTCTCCATTGTCTATGAAATCTAAAGTCTGCGCTTTCGATGTTACGATTTCCTTTGCTACCAAATCCTTTGAGTCACAGGCATTGATTGATTCCGGAGCAGCAGGAAATTTCATTTCTAAATCACTAGTGAATCAATGGTCCCTACCAGTGATCACTTTAAAAACACCCATTACTGTGACGGCTATAGATGGATCACGTCTCATCAATGGTCTCATCACCCAGAGTACGTCTCCAGTAACCCTTCAGATTGGTGTACTACACCATGAAGAAATTTCGTTTTTAATTCTTCCTGTTACGACAAGTCCGATTGTCTTAGGCCTTCCATGGCTTCAATGTCACTCTCCCCAGATTGACTGGCGCACCCCTCAAGTTACGTCTTGGGGGCCTGAATGTCACCATCGTTGTCTCTCTCAAGTTATTCCTCTTAAAGTACAGCAATCTTCCATCTCATCTTCCTCCCCGGGACTCCCTCCTCAGTATGCTTCATTTGCCGATGTGTTTGATAAAGCTCAGTCTGAACGTCTTCCTCCTCATCGTTCTTGGGATTGTCCGATCGACCTTCTACCTGGCAAGACTCCTCCCAGGGGTCGGGTCTATCCTCTCTCGTTACCTGAAACTCAAGCCACATCTGAGTACATACAGGAGAATCTCCAGCGTGGGTTCATTCGACCTTCCACCTCTCCCGCTGGAGCTGGGTTCTTCTTCGTCAAAAAGAAGGATGGATCATTACGCCCTTGTATAGATTTTCGTGGACTCAACGCCATTACTATCAAGAATCGGTATCCCATTCCGCTGATCACTGAGCTATTTGATCGCATCAAGGGAGCTCGGATATTTACTAAGTTGGATCTTCGTGGTGCCTACAATTTAATTAGAATCCGTTCCGGTGACGAATGGAAGACCGCGTTTAACACCAGAGATGGGCATTACGAATATTTAGTAATGCCCTTCGGGCTGTGTAATGCCCCCGCGGTTTTCCAGGGTTTCATCAATGAGATCTTTCGGGACTTATTATATGTATGTGTCGTTGTCTACCTGGACGACATATTGATCTTCTCACAGGACCTGCCTTCTCATCACCAACATGTGGCAGAGGTCCTCTCCAGACTACGGAAAAACTCATTGTTCTGTAAATTGGAAAAATGTTCATTCGAGTTACCCCAGATTCCATTCTTGGGGTATATAGTTTCCGGAGTTGGCCTGAAGATGGATCCAGACAAAGTAAATGCTGTACTACATTGGCCTCAGCCAACTACTCTTCGTGCCATCCAGCGTTTTTTAGGTTTTGCCAATTACTATAGACGCTTCATTCAAGACTTCTCATCCATTGCATCTCCCATTGTGGCCTTAACTCGGAAAGGGGCTAATACTAAGCAATGGTCATCTGAGGCTCTCCAAGCCTTTCAAATCCTCAAAGAGTCCTTCTCGTCTGCTCCCATTCTGCGACAACCTGATGTGACACTCCCCTTCTTCCTAGAAGTAGATGCCTCTAATGTGGGCTTAGGAGCTATTCTCTCCCAACGCTCGGAGCAACAAAAATTACATCCTTGTGCCTTCTACTCTCGGGGTCTTCTGCCCGCAGAGAAAAACTATACTATCGGGGACAAGGAGTTGCTGGCCATCAAAGCTGCATTAGAGGAATGGAGATACTTGTTGGAAGGAGCTCGCCATCCGGTGACGATCTTCACGGATCATAAGAACTTGTCATATTTGCAATCTGCTCAATGCTTGAACCCTCGTCAAGCAAGATGGTCTCTTTTCTTTTCCCGTTTTGAATTAATTATAACCTTCAAACCAGCTGCTAAGAACAAGAAAGCTGACGCTCTATCTCGAGCTTTTGTGACGTCCTCTGATGTAGAAGAGGTTCCCAACCATGCTATTCTAGACCCCAAATGTATTTCTCTGGCTGCTTCATCCACCAAAATGCTACCATTTGGGAAAACCCTCGTGCCTCCTACTCTGAGGAGGAAAATCCTTTCGTGGTTCCATGCCTCTCGTTTTTCTGGACACGCCGGTGAACATAAGACCTTTGAGATTCTCTCTCGTAGTTACTGGTGGCCTTCAATGAGGAGAGACGTCAAAGAGTTTATTGCTTCCTGTGATTTATGTTCTCAGTTCAAATCCTCCCGCAGAACTCCAGCAGGGTTGCTGCGACCACTACCCATTCCGTCCAAGCCTTGGACCCATATTAGTATGGATTTCGTTACTGATTTGCCACCAAGTAAGAATCACAATACTATTTGGGTAGTGGTAGACAGATTTTCGAAGATGGCTCATTTCGTCCCTCTGTCCGGTTTACCTTCCTCGTCTACTCTGGCTGAACATTTCATTAAAGAAATCTTCCGCATCCATGGATGTCCGTCTGAGATTGTGTCAGATAGAGGAGTACAATTCGTTTCCAGATTCTGGCGGGCCCTTTGTAAAACCTTGGGCATACGATTAGCACTCTCATCGTCTTACCATCCGCAATCTAACGGACAAACGGAACGAGTCAATCAAGATCTTGAGACTTTTATTAGGATGTTCTCTTCAGCCAACCAAGACAACTGGGTAGAATTGCTCCCTTGGGCTGAATTCGCCCATAACAACATGTACCATGAGTCATCATCCAAAACTCCATTCTTTGTGGTCTACGGTCACCATCCGTCTTTTCCGGAGTTTCCTGCCCTCCCGCCCACCCAAGTTCCTGCTGTGGAGACTGCTTGTCAGACCTTCAAAAATATCTGGTCTCAGGTCAAAACCTGTTTAAAGAAGACATCTAACAAATATAAGTCTTTCGCAGATAAGAAGAGGCGGGCTATTCCACCACTAAAAATTGGAGATCGTGTCTGGTTATCTATCAAAAATATTCGTTTGAAGGTTCCATCTATGAAATTCGCCCCTCGTTTTATTGGTCCATATAGGATCATTCAAGTTATCAATCCAGTATGTGTTAAACTTCTTCTTCCTAAGAATCTTCGGATCTCCAATGCCTTCCATGTGTCCTTGCTCAAACCTCTCATCATCAACCGTTTCTCGACTCCTTCCTCAGCACCGCAGCCAGTTCAAGTTCATCAGGAGGAGGATTTCGAGATTACTGAGGTATTGGATGCAAAAATTTCGCGAGGAGTCCTCCGTTTCCTCGTTCATTGGAAGGGCTTTGGTCCTGAAGAGCGTTCATGGATCAAAGCTGAAGATCTTAATGCTCCTGCCCTTCTGAAGAAGTTTTATTCCAAAAATCCGGACAAGCCCGGTTCCAGGCGTTCTGTGCCCACCTTTAAAAGGGGGGGTACTGTCACTCACCGGACTGTGAGTGCTTCTTCCCGGACATTTAGGAACCGTGGCCGTCCTCCATCCTGAGGGACTGCGCATGCGCAGCCCTTTCTATACCTCCAGTGTATGTTCCTTTAACTTAATTGGCAGATCAGGCAACCTCCCTATATTAAGCACCTGTGGTCAACACCACGTTGCCTGATCTTGGAGTCTCATTCCCCATGAGTCTCTGAAGGTGTTCCTGTGTTTCCTTGTTTATTCAGCCCTGCTGATTCCTGTGGTTTCCAAACCACTTCTACCTCTGTGGTTTCCAAACCACTTCTGCTACTGTGGTTCCCATACCACTTCTACCATCTACTGTATCATCGTGACTGTGAGCTGATTCCTATCCGCTGCCTCCGTGCACTACAGTCTTCTAATCACTTCAACTCTACCATGTATCATTGGGACTGTTAGCTGATGCCTATCCGCTGCCTCCGTGCATTACAGGCTTCAACCACATCCACTCACCTGTTCATGATTGTGACTGCCAGCTGATTCCTATCCGCTGCCTCCGTGCACTACAGGCTTCAACCTGCAACTCGTCTGTGTTTCATCATCGTGACTGTTTGGCTGATTCCTATCCGCTGCCTCCGTGCACTACAGTCTTCAACCTGCAACTCGTCTGTGTTTCATCATCGTGACTGCTAGCTGATTCCTACCCGCTGCCTCCGTGCACTACAGTCTTCAACCTGCAACCCGTCTGTGTTTCATCGTGACTGTTTAGCTGATTCCTATCCGCTGCCTCTGTGCGCTTCAGTCTTCAGTCCTTGTCTACTCTACCGTGTTTCCTTGAGTCTGCTGCCACTATTGCTACCCGCTACTCTCCGTGATCATCTGTTCCAGTTCAACTCTGCTCCGGTGTCCCATCGTTACTGCACCTGCTGGTTGCTATTGGTTACCTCCGTGTTCCCGCAGAGACCCGCTGCTGTTACTTCTCAGCGCTACTCATCCATCTACTGCTGATCCGCTCTCCACGCCTTCCTGTGTTCCCTGCTGGTCTACCTACCTGTGCGCTGCACCTGCTAGACCCCTGCTTCACCCATCCAGGGACTTGTATCCTGCTGGCCTCCTGCCCTTCAGGTATCTCTGCACTTCTGTCTGACTGCCTTCTCCTGAACCACGGTATGCATACTTCCCATTGACTGTGCTGTGTATTGCATACCTTGCTGGACTGTGTTGGTTCTCCTCTGGAGTGTATTATCCGCTGAGTCTATTGCCATCATTGACTGTGTTGGTTCTCCTCTGGAGTGTACTATCTGCTGACTCTACTGCCATCATTGACTGTGTTATCTCATGCCGGATTACTTCAAGAGACTTTCTATATTGGCAGTGTTGTTCAGTCATTTATACATTTATATTGTGCATATTACTGTGGATCAAAGTCAAGGTGCCCGTGTATATATTGTGTTGCAGTCTCTTCCCGTGCACCTCCTCACATATATATTCAGTAGTACAACTTGCTAGTGGCAGACCACTGACTCCTGTTTACAGTTTCACCTGTTCCAGTATCCTCTCACATAGCAGTGGTACAACTTGCTAACGCAGACCACTGACTCCCCGGATACCTCCACTTGGATTCCATTCCTTCACTCAGACAGCGGTACAACTTGCTATCCGCAGACCGCTGACTCTCATCACCTCCTCGTTTCTGTTGGACATTCCTCCTCACTATAGCAGTGGTACAACTTGCTACCGCAGACCACTGACTACCTTCACGTGTCCTTTGTCCATACAGTTCCTCGTGTATTATTACCTCCATATTGCCAGTGCTGCTAGTCATAGACTTTCCTGAGCATCTCATCATCTGCTATTTCCTGTTCCGTGATCACCCTGCTACCAGAGTACCATATTACCACCTATACTGCTCTGGTAAGCCTATCACCTGGTGATCCCTGGGTAAAGACTCCTAGTGCCCGTGACAGGTGTTCTTAAAAGTCTCATGACATTCTACTGTTCCATAGCTCATACAGAAACAGGAGGGGTGGCAGTGTTCTTTTCACTCTCCAGTCTTCTTTCACATTTTTCTTGACTCTCTCTAGTCTCAGTCATGATTATATTAATCCCTCTACCTCATGTACTAAACCTAGGTTCAAGTGCATAGTGGTTTTAAGTTAGGGAAAAAAATTATAAATAAAAAGCTTATACCTTTTTAAAGAAAAAAGCACCTCTCTAATAAAGGTGTAAGTTTACTGTAGGAAAACATAAAATTGCCAACATGCCATTCTACCCAAAATATTAACAAGCATGCCAGCATCAGCTAGCTCCCTTCTCTCCGCTAGATCTCAACACCTGCAAACTACACTGTCATCATATTCACCCTCATCAGTGTGTACATCATCCTTAGACAATACTAATGCATTCCGCACAGAAGTCTGTGTACTTTGATGTAATTGCCAGTAATGGCCTTCCCCGTGGAATTTGTAGTGCATTTTACAACACAGCTGTCACGATTTTTGGGCAATTCTTTTAGACCAGACCAAATTTCAAAATGTTGTGTGACTCATCTGCAATCACCACTGGGTGTCTTGGGAAAGCTAAGTTTTTTCCTAGCAGCTAGCCAGAGAAACTGAAGGAGGTGACACCGTCATGTTAGGTACCACTTAAGCTGTCAACTTGCTCACCAGGAGCTCATTGCATCTCTTGTGATCTGAGACAGTGGGAAATAAAGAGAAGACATTGCTCTTAAACCTAGGATCAAGCATAGTCACCAAAATGTAGTGATCCGATTTCAAGATGCTGATAACTCATCAATCCTGACGAAACGATTATAGTAATTCATCCACAATTCTAGCTGAGAGAAGGAAGCTAGCTAATGCTGGTATGTTTTTTAAGTTTTTGGGTAGAATGGCATGTTGGTAATTTTATGTTTTTCTACAGTAAACTTTCACCTTTATTAGAGAGGTGTTTTTTTCTTTAAAAGGATACAAGCTTTTTTTGGCATTTTTGTTTTTGACATTTATGTTACAAAGACTTCTGTAATGGTGGTTTCCTGCGTGGTTGAATTAATATTGTGTTACGATGATGTACACACTGATGAGGGTAAAGATGAGGCTGAAGATGATGACAACAACATCTTGAAACTGTAGAGTTCATTGTTAGCACTGTTACCTTCGCTGCCTTAAGCCTATTGTTACCTTGTTTTGTGGGGGGGGGTCCAAATAAACCAAGCACTTCAGCCACAAAAGTGGCACTCCTTGTCGCTGAAGTGCTTGGTTTGTTAAAGTGTGCATGTCCTTTTAAGATCCATTATAAGGGTGGGTGGGAGGGTCCCAAGGACAATTCTATCTTTCACCACTTTTCCTTTCAGCTACCACTGTGTGCCATTGTTACCTACATGTGCTATAAGTGCTAAAGTTTGTTTTCAATCATCCATTCAATTACTTCTCTCTTGTGCGCGTGACCACATACTTTGTCTTTCACTGGGTTCACCATCTCCAATTGTGTTAAAGGAGTCCTCTGGGTGACGGCGATTTCCTCATCTTCATTTTCAAAATCTTCGTCTGCAGGGGCAGGTGACACACCCATTTGTTTTCTCAGGTCTCTTAGCTGTTCTTTAAATTGGATATATTTATCATCCTGCCTCATGGCCTCCTCTGTATTATTCTTCTGAGGCGCAGTGTATGTCTCGTGTACAAGCTCTCTTAAATCTGGGATCTCATCCGGTGGGTCACGTTTTAATTTAAGTACGGCCTCCTCAACTGCATCTATATATTGGTTTAAATCTCTGTTCAATGACAATTCAATGACAATTCCATCTTGCACCACTTTTCTTTTCAGTCACTGCTGTGTGGCAATGTTTCCTAGATGTGCTATGAACTGCCGTGTGTTTTTGTCATTGCTCTGTTGCTTAGCATCCAGCCAGGTGACTGCAGTCTTTGTTCGAAAGTGGATGAAAATAATATTGTGACCTGTGAGGTGGTCAAAACTGACTTTAAATGACTGGAAATTAGTGTTGTTGAGGTAAATAATAATGTAGGCAAAATTATGTGATTTTAGCATATTTTAGCTATTTTTCTAAAAAATACAGATCCAAAAGAAAAACCAAAACCCGTGAGGGTGGTTTTGCCTAAACCAAAAATAAAACACGAACTTAATCCAGATCCAAAACCATAACCAAAACACGGGGGTCATGAAAATCTCTACTGAATACACATTACAGAAAATTTCTCCTGATGCAAAATCTTTAATGATTCTGACAGAAAAAAATAATCCTGATCAGCATGCTAATTCATGTGTACACACTATATAAGTTTTCCAAGATTTACCTTTAAATCTGTGCTTTTCATCTGTCATAACCATTGTCTGAAGAGATTGCGACTCTGCACACTCCATAGAGATCTATGGGCACTGCGAGTCGTCAGTGCATACACATTTCAGAATTGGAACAACATTGTTCCATCTTTGAATAACATTTTTAGTTCAGTTTAAAAATCAAATGAAATCATACAATGTGATTTGAAACAATAATTCTTCATCGTTGCAGTGTACACACTGATATTTTGTGAATGCTTATTTATTCATATAAGCGATAATCAGTTAAAACCCTGTAGGGTGTACCCAGCCTAACTCTCAGCACTCTCAATTATCCCCTTGATGAGATGAAGGCCATTGCACATGTGACTTATTGAATTACTGTACATAACAGGGTGTTTACATTTGTTGTGGGGCAGATGCATTGGTGATTTATTTCCCAAGTGATTACTTACAAAGAGAAGAGAAATTAGTTAAACAAGAAACTTGAAAAGTCAACAACATCTGAGGACACTAACTTTCTGGGCCTATTTCTCTCTATTTCCTGTTTCTTTGCCTTTGTCACAAGCCTCTTCTCAAATCCTTCTGAATCCCACAATGTTTGCTGAATTGTTTTTCTTACTGTGCTTCCATGGCATAATCCCTACAATTATAACATCATTCACACCCTAAAATTATACATATTTGTCCATATTATCCCTCACTACTTCCCTCTAATTAGCAATAACCTATTCTTAGAAATTATTCCATCATTCACCCATGTTTTGAAGAATACAAGATACATGTTTTGCAACCTCTTCTCTCTGCGTGTTGCTGTGATCTCCAGTAACTTTGAATCACCCCAACAGTTCTTTGAGTATTTCTTTCATTGGTTCTTATTCCTCTGAACTTCTCACTCCTGCTCCCCAATCTCCATCTTCAAGGGTCAATTTTAACATATCAATTGGTCATTCACATTCACTTTGTGCTTCAAAACTGCTCTCTGCCACCTCCACCTATTACTCCTACTCTGAAAATACTCTAGCCCAAACTCTCAAGTTATCTCCAAGCTTAACATCAGTGCACCTGCAAGCTTCTTGAGAGACTTGGCTACAATTTCCTCATATACTTCCTTTCTTCACACAACCTACTAGACCCTCTTCAGTCTTTTATTCCCAACCCTCCACAGAGACTGCTCTGATCTGTGGTAAATTATTACTTCACTGCCAAATTTAAAGGCTACTATCTGCTTCTAATTCACCAGAACCTCTCTCTTGCATTTGGCATAATTAATCATGCTTCTCTTACAAACATATCATTCCATAATTCTATGCAGATTCTCTTATCTACTTATCCATGGGTTCCTTCAGTGTTCATTTCTCTGTTTACACCTCCTCTCGGCTTCCTCTATCAGTTAAAGTACCACAAGGCTCAATCCTAGGCCCTCTCCTCTTCTCTATCTATGCAACTTCTCTTGGTAATCAAGTAATCTCCTTTTAATATCAGTATAATCTTTATCCAGATGACACCCAAATTTATCTCTCCTCTCTTGATCTCTCAGCAACTGTGCTGGCTTGCGTTGTGGAATGACTTTCTGCCATTTCATCTTGTATGTCTTCTTGCTTCTGCAAACTCATTCTGCACTTTTAAATCAATAGAATCATCATCATCATCATTTATTTATATAGCACCAGCAAATTCCATAGCGCTTTACCTACCTACCTGAGATCTCTGTTTCTGTTGACAGCACCACAATAAACTTTACTGTTCTAGCTTGCTGTCTAGATGTTATCATTGACACAGAACTGTCCTTTATTTCTCACAACCAGTCTCTATCCAAATCTTGTAACATGCATCCAAGAAACATTTCCAGAATATGCATATATCTCTCACAAAACAATGCACAAACTTATAAACTCAGAATCTCCTGCATTGACTATTGCAATTCCTTTACCGATCTTTCTTGAACCAGACTGTCACCCTTACAATCTATTTTGAATGCTTCTACTTATATTATTTACAAAACTTTCTTCTATTGCTTATTTCACCTGTATCCACCTATATCTTAAAATTGATTGACTGGCTGATCCCTCCCCACGGGACCAGCCATCCTATTACTTGCAGCCACAGACCGATATTATGATCCATTCCTCTACTTCACTTCCACCTGTATCCCGCTGCTGACTTCATCCCATAGTGCAGCCAGGAAGAGAAGACAGAAGACTTTGCCTCTGCAGCTCCAGAAAGATTAAAGTTAGTGTGTATTATCTAGACTGTTTTAAGATGATCATTTCGTCCGTTTAAAAATCATCATTATACAAAAACTATTTGTAGTCCTGACATTTTTCCATTGAATAATATTGTTTAACATTTTGTTTCTCAAACTGATTTATTAAAACAAATCTGTCTATAATACATAACTTTTTGTGATGAAGTATCTCTGCATAATTGTGAGGCAGAAAATTTACTAATGTTCATATAATGTGGGTATGAAAGCATTACTATCATTCCTAGGTACACATCAATATTTTTATTTTCCGAACTGCCCCCAGAAAATCAGCTGGCTACTTTTATGGGATAATAGTTCCCACTACATGGGCAAAATGAGTAATTCCACCAAAATGTTCATATTGCATGTACTTTATATATCCTATACCTGACACATGGCACAGTATACATAGCAGGCACTTTCCATGTGCCATACTCTGGAAACGTCTATAAGCCTCTGCCCTGAACAAGGGAGCCAGAGCAAGTGATTGTACAATGCTATAAATGGAAATGCTTTCCTGTGTGTTGTAAGCTGTATTTACAGCCTACAAAATGAGAAGCAGGGTGCAGGGCACCTGAAATTCTCTTGTGCTTGTCTATGCACTGGATATCTGTGTGATATAAACTTTTGTTTTTCTAATAAAATACTGATTTATGTTTTCAATTATGCAAGGTGACATCAGAACAGTATTACATGTCACCTTTTGAGTTTGAATGTTAATAGTGCGCACTCTCCATTTAAAAACACGTCTGGTATGTAAATTGCAAATCAGTAGTTTCGGACAATTACTGATTTCACCACCTCCAAGGATATGTAAAATTGAAATCCTTTGGCAGAGAGAAAACAAATAACACCACCAAAATGCGCCCTCCTCACCTTTTATTTATTTAAATAATCATGTCCAGAAAAATTTATCTTTTTTCTATCCTGGATCCTAAATAGATTTTTAATGAATCTGCATTAAATATGTGCAATTATTACATGTAAATACTATTAGTTTAATGTCTGGGCTGGTTGGGCAAAGGATGTTTATTTATTAAATGTGAATATGAATTATTAAATGTCTGTGGTGATTGCAGGGAGGGATGCTTCATTATTAAATTTGGGTGCTATTGCTTTAATGTTGGGGCTAATTGGGGGAAGGGAGGCCTAAAGTGTCCACAAATTGTTAGATTGTCCTTATGTCATATAACTATACCTTACCCTCAGTTCTGTGCAAGACCTGTGCCTCTTATTTACATGCATTACTTGTTCCCATTACTGATTACAGGTTTTCTCAGGCTGTACCCACTCTGTAATATCCCCTACCTTGTACAACTCTTAGATCCAAAGCCTTCAAGCGTTCCATGCAAATTCACCTAGGCATGCTTAATATATTTTAAAACCACCTTCTTAACCTCCTTAGGCTATGCTGTTCAATTACCACCCCTCTACACCGTTCTCTCACAGTTGTACTACCAAGTTTAATTAAACACCAAGCATTAGCATTAAATATGTGCAAAATGTAAGTGATGTAAGTGAGAATTTTTCTTAACAAAAAAAACAACAATTTGCACATACATAAAAGATTTTGCTGATATTTCATAAATTAGGTGAAATTATATAATATATTATATTATTTACTAATCATATTTCAGGTAGCAAAGTTGATTTTAGTTTTTGGTACTTGATGTTAAATTTTATACTAATCTGTTTTTTAATAGTATAGAAGTCCAATATTTTATGTGCATTTAATGCTGTAATGTCTAGCCATTTTTGAAATGCTTACTTTATAGAGACATCACTATTGATTTTCATATAGTGTACTTGCTTACATTGCTATATTTTTATCCAGTGTTTTACGTTTAAAAAGTACATGTATGTGTTTGTGTGTTTGTAGTTATACTTTCTTTACATGTGGAATAATGCTGTAGGGTCATCATAATAAACTATATCTCAACAAAGTAAGATTTAGCTCTTTGAAGTGCATAATACTAGTAATATAACTGTTCAAAGTAACTTTTATCATGACTTGAGAGAATGAATGATCCAAAGACACCAAACCTTTGTAAATTACATAGGGGATTTTCAGAATCATCTTACTTTTTTTTTCCATGCTGTGCACAGCATTCTTCAAATTGCTACTTGGATATTGGTTTAATATTATACATTTTTTTACAAAATAGTATTTTTATTGAATTTTGATGTAACAAGGACAGAAAAACAAAATTATGACGTAAGAAGAATGGAAATATCGTACATAAAAATACATCATCCTTGAGTAAAATGTACCTTATGACATACTGACTTCAGAGAAAATCCCAATTTGTAAACCAGAAAGAGCTTAAAAGGAATTGGAAGTGAGGGAAACAGGGGGGTGTTAGTATAGGGAAGCATGGGGAATGGGGGGAAAAAAGAGAAAAGAGGAGGCATCGTCTGACTCTGAATCCATGTCCAGCAGATATAATGTAAATTTGGCGTGGCCACTAGCTTTCTCTAGAGCATTAATAATCATATGTGGCCATTTTCTTATGTTTGTGGGACATGGTAGGAGTTAGTGATGAGAAAATAATCAATAAGTGTTTATTATAGTCTACAAAATGTATCCCCTCTCGCAACCACAGTGACTAGATTAAAAAAGTCATGCATTTATTATGTGACAACAAAGGTATTCTTGATGAAATGGCTGCAGCCAGTTAGCAGATGTGCTCTATAGAACAGCTTAAATCTTAAATTCCTTCACATCACTGGAGTAAAGTTAAAATGTGGACTGTAGTTCCAAAAGGTTACCACACATTGGCAGCAAAGCCTTAGAATGGCTGTAACAGAACTGTTATGCAGGTAGTCGCAGAATAGAATAGATAATGAGCAGTAGTGGGCTAATTAATTATGCAAAAGACCTTTCAGAAGTGCAACTGCTTCAGAGGATGACTATGAAGCCTGAGACAGCAGCAGAAAATAAGCTTTCAAAGGGTAAGCACAGCAATACACTGAGGTGCCTGATGAAAGATATAAGCATCAGGAAAACACCTGAGAGGTATTGAGGAGGGCCAATAATAAGAACAGCCCACAGTTCACAGGTAAGGAGAGAGATGAGTGAGAGCATGTTGCTGAGGAATCACCCAGGGGCCAGTTGTTTGCGGTAGCAGCTCAGGTGCTGAGATCCGGAGATCAGTCCTCAAGTTGGGGGAATCTTCTCTATGCAGACTTTGCTGGCAGCCAGGAGATCCACAGTGAGAAGATTTGATGAGGTAAGTCTCAAATGTTGCTGTGGTAGTAAGCAAAGGAGGACAGGGAGTGAGACAAGATGGGTGCCTCACAGACAGGAAATCAGCTCCACTCAAATTGCTTGCAGAAGCGGATACAGGATAAATGGTCCCAGGCAGTGAAAGATGATAGTGCTACAGTGCCTCCGGGTGGATGGGCTTCCCTGGATGTCACCATCCCAGGTGCCCCGAGTGCAGAGACTAACTGTTAATGGCCACTCCGTCGAGCCCGACTAAGATGCGGTGGCTGTGAGGTTAGGTGGTGTTAAAGATAAATAAGTGGACAAAGGTGGTAAATTATTAATATCTGTACACTGCAATCAGTTGCGATGGAATCGTACGCAACGTAAATTTTATTATAAAATATAAGTTTGTTTAATGTATCTTCTATCTTTTAATATAAAATATATTGTGGTTAAAAGTCTAATTAATGTTTCCTTCATTTGAATTACAGAGAGTTTGCTATCATTCTGTTCGCAATTTCATGGGAACTTTTCAGGTTTTATTACTGTAGCATTCGCACCTTGCTAGTTATAAATAACATATATTTTTCATGCACTAAAATGCTAGCACACAGAGATCATAAAAAGCGGTTTAAACAGGTCTGGGGCGGGAATCTGGAATTGTCACACAATGGAAGGTTGACCCGCACCTCAAGGAATGCAGGGGCACAGAAGATGGTGAAATTCCAAACAGGTTCAAGTCACTCATCTAGGAGGATCCACAGTTTAACAATGACCAGAGGAATATACCAATGCTATGCTATGTACCTGAGAGTGCAAGACACTTCAACCAATGAATGAAGACCTTACAACTGTAACTGTATATCTCTGTGATGTCATTCGTTTTTCTACTGTACAGTTTATAAAATTGCTGAGCACTGACATTCGACCCCAGAGAGCGTTCTGATAGAAGCTTGTACTAGTACTAGCAGCGCATGCTTATGTATACCAAACTTTGCCTTTTAATATACTTTGCGAATGAAACCTATGTGCTTTGGAACCACAGCGAGCACATTGAATAATCTTTATTTTAAATGATAGTTACGGACATAACAGGGAGGGTGTCCTAGGCTTCAGGTGGAATGTCCATTTTTCTGTTAGTGGGTTAGTCAATAATGGGATTAAAAGAGAGCTGCAATGTTCAAGAGCCGAGTGCCAATGTAATGAGTCTCTGGGGAACTTGATGGGAAGGAGTTCTCTGGGTTTAATATCAGGAGCCGATGCAGCATGTGTATAACCCGGATGGTGGTCAAGACACGTCCCTTGTTAAATACCTTTTAAAAATGCATGGGGCTCATTGTGAGTCATATTTTTTAGCTTTCTTCCTTCAAATCAATATTTTCTTTTCAAAATCGGGCAGCATGGTGGCTTAATGGTTATCACTTCTGCAAGGCCTTATCTGTGTGAAGTTTGTATGTTCTCCCTGTGTTTGCGTGAGTTTCCTCTGGGTGCTCCGGTTTCCTTCCACACTCCAAAAACAAACTGGTAGGTTATTTGCCTGTTATCAAATTGACCCTAGTCTGTGTGTCCGCCAGTCTGTTTGTGTGTACGTGTGTGTTAGGGAATTTAAACTGTAAGTTCCAATGGGGCAGGGATGGATATGAGTGGCAAATATTCTCTCTACAGCACTGAGGAATTGGTGGTGTTATAGAAATAAATAATGATGATGACGATGATGATGCTGAAAATCTATCTGGAGGGCAGACAAGAGAGAGGATTTTATAGTACAGACTGAGCTCAGAGGGCTATTCCAAATCATTGATGCTTACTACATCATGTGCCATGTGACTGTAGTTATCATGTTAGTAACATGAAATAGTGAAAATTGTGCATATTTATACATAATTAATAGCAGTTTAAAAAAAGTAAACCAAGGAAATTGGAAAGGACCAATCTTGGTATAGTCTGCCACTGGGATTTATGTTAAAAACACTTCTCATTTTTTCATGGGAGAGCTGCTTTAATTTAACAATAAAATTTGAAAATTTAACAATTATCGGTCAGTGATTCCAGCTCAGGATCGCTGCTCTGATTCTTTTTTTCTTGTTTTGTTTTACTTGTTTTGTAAGATTTTTAATGCACTGGTAAAGTTATGAATTTTATTTTTAAATTAAAGAATGTTTTCCACATTTCTACATTTGATGCTTTATCACTCTAATTAAGAGCCTAGCCTATGTGCAACCAATGAATATAAAATTCTCTGAGTGCTTTATTGGCCCAGTGCCATTCTATAAAGTGTGCACAAAAATGATTTTGTAGAAGTTTTGTTAACTAGTTTCAATTGCGTTAAGTGCACTTACATGTCTAACATATCTATTCACTATGATTTTCTAATGTCAGGGAATAAAACTATATTCATACCTATGACACCTATTGACTTATTTAAGAAATTGTTGTTTGGTAATAAAAATTGACATACAATATCAATATTTTTTAAATAGTATACTGCTTTGAGAAAAGATACTATTACAAAATGACTAGGTTGATGTACTTTCCCCATAATAATCAGCAATATTCATTTTTTTCCGGATAATTCTTCTTTAGTGCATGCTAATATGACAAGGTATTAAATGTAAAAATCAGTTTTTGGAGAATGATTGTCTGCTAACAAGAATTTCAATTCACATATTTCAAAATTGTTCCTTTAATTACTAAACAGAAAAATGTCACAATAAAACTGAATATTTTAAAATTTATGCTGCATGTAAACACAGCAGGGTTTTCCTGTATGACATATTCTGATAATATGCTTAAAAAAATACTCCTATGTAGTGTATTTCCCCATGCACCTTTTTCCCAATTTTGGGTCTAAAACCTGGGTGCCTCTTATACAGGGGTAGCGGGGATGTAGGGGGGTGGGGGGCGAGGGCAGTGTTACAGTGGCAGTGGGGGTGATCAAGGGGGAGCTGGGCAGCATTACAGTGGCAGTGGGGGGATCCAGGAGGAGGGGGACAGAGGCACAGTGTCAGCGGGGATCCAGGAGGAGGGGGACAGTGGCACAGTGGCAGCGGGGATCCAGGAGGAGGGGGACAGAGGCACAGTGGCAGCGGGGATCCAGAAGGAGGTGGACAGGGGCTCAGTGGCAGCGGGGATCCAGAAGGAGGGGGACAGCGGTATGCATGCATCCAGGAGGAGGGGGACAGCGGGGGGGGGGAGCGATTGCAGGGATCACAATTAGATCAGCCGGCCATTACACTCTCCCTGCCTTTTTTGACAGCTACCGTAATATTTTTTTTTTTTTCAAACTTCGGGGCCAAAATTAAGGTGCGTCTTCTACATGGGAGCACCTTATACATGGGGAAATACGGTATGCTATAAATAAAAAGCACCAGTTAAAAGAGGCCCCAACATCAATAACAGCAATGCAAAATTTGTATTAATGCTTCTGCTGTCTGTATCAAGTGTTATTAAAATTTAGGCAAAATATTATTTTAAAAGTACATAGTAATAGAATACAGAATGAGTAAAAGCATCCCCACTGCTATTCAATAAAATCTCATAAAGTGATGACAGGTTTTATTTGGGGACAAAAATAGGCCTAAAATAAGATAATGTACTGGAATACTGCAATGATGCCCATAACTGGAACATACAGTACCAATCATAATCAGCAAAAATAGATATGTTCAGGGACATTTTCTAATGTGTGGTTTGTGTGGCGGTTTTAAATTCATATATTTTGTAAAGGCAAAACCACTGGAAATAGAAATCCATTCTTCCTATTTTTTCCATGATCAGAATAACAATTGTCAGATTGTTTAAGTACTTTCAAAAATCTTCGACCAACCTGCCGGAAAACCAGTAGAGAAGCACCAACACCAATGAGGTGGTATTAAGAGTTATGGTTGAGAAAACCTCATCATATTGGCCTTTAAGGGCTTGGATTTCTATAAAAAGGGTCAGAAATCGCTTTGTAAATGTAAATGTGTGTCAAGATTGCTATTTTAGGGCATGGCAAATGTTGTTGTAAATCAATATAAGGTTGGTGCTGTGGAGGTGAAGAAGAAGGAGAAGAAGAGGAGGTAGAGGGACAGCAGAGAGAGCACCACCAGCATTAGGTCTCATGGAGGCCTCATAGACAGCAGTTTTATAGGCAACACATGAACCAGGACTCCCTCTCAGATCAGAAGGTAGTGCATTGCTTTGATTGAACCGCACAAACCTCCTGCCTCTTTTGAGCCTTTTAAATCATGCTCCAATTCAATGTCTGGGCTGCACATATTAATGTGTTCTGTTCAAAGTATAGCCACAGACTTCTTTCAGTCTGTAGTCTTTCAGCTGATGGGCAGCACACAGATAACCATTTCAAGGCACATCTGTGAAGTGTTAAGTTATTTAACTAAATAGGCAATCAGATCTATCTGCTTCACTGCCAGGAGTCACAGTGGAAGGATCTCAAGGTTTACCTAATGTCTTGGGATCTGTAGAATGCACACATATTGCACTCAGACCACCTCAACTCACTCCCAAATACTTGTAAATCATTCCTCTATAAACTAGCTCCACATACTCCTATGGAAGATAATAAAGAAGTTTCCCATCTTTTATAGTGTTTTTGTGAATAAAAATCTGTGTTTTTTAGGGCTCGATGCCTATGCAAGGAACTCATTATTTAAAGCACAGTAGGCCTGATTCATCAAAGCACATATCTGATGATTTTGAGCGTATTAAATGCAAAATCACTCTGCATATGCTCAGAACAGGCACATACGGCTGGTAAATCAGCCCTTTTCTGTTTGACACGGAAAGAGCAGTTACTACCACCATGGCCAGCGGGTCGGCCGGCATTACAGCCAGCTGACCCGCTGGCTCTTTACAGTGTAAAAAAATAGATTAATGCTATTAACCCTAGTTCTGCCAGTCTAGTGCTGATTTCCATTAAATCGGGGGGGGGGGGGGGGGGAGGCTTGGGAAAGGTGTGGGGTTCCCCCGATTTCACAAGAACTAGCAATAGGCAAACCAGCTGGGGTTGGTGGCACTATAGCAGGAGGACACTCAGCATGGGGTTCCCCTGCCTAATAAATAATATACCCAAAACAAATATTCCAAATATTCATGAAAATAGTGATCTTTTCTTTAGTCTAAAAGACCCCAAAATAATCCAAAGATCAGGCTTGGCAAAAACCATTAAGAACGACCACACTATGGTCTCCTATGGAAGACCAACATGCGCAGATTTAAATATTAACAGATGCAAGGTCTATTTATACAGTAGGAGGTTCCCCAGGGAAAACCATGGGTACAGCCCTTACTGTATAAATAAACATTGTGTCTGTATATCTTTCATTCTGCTTTGGTGTGGTCATTCTTGTGGTCTGTTATTTTGCCTGTCACTTTGGATTGGCTGTTCTTTTACAAGGAAGATGTGTCCTTGTCTGCTTTTTTCCTGGCTGGTTCAATAACCATCTGGAACTTTTCTGCTAAGGAACCTGTGAGATCCCCCTTCAGTTTCTATTTGGACATCTGTTTGGTGCGCACCACTATAGAATTCAACAGAGAGTAAAGAGCCGACTCGGAGAATCACTTCGGAGAGACTGCAAGTGTGATTTATTCATTAACTCCAAGGTGAACTATTTAATTTGCTCAATTTTACTCTTGGACTCATAATATCTACTCTATACTATTGACATCTGACTATTCACTAAAGCTGGATCGGTTCCATATTTCTATTGGCAAATTGAATTTCTATCAAAGGCGGAATTCATTGAGAGACTTAGCTGGTCATGTGATATCACATGTTATGTGAATTGGAGACACCCTCCATGTACTAAGGATCTGGATCTATTTTATACATATACAAGCATTATCTTTTGGTTTTCTAAGAAATGTTCATTGCATTATACATATTGAGAGCAATCTAAATGAGACTAATAAGAACGGAATTTTTTTATTTTATATGTATTTAGCTGGATTGTGTTTCACAGTATAGGCTAGCTGTATTTATGCATTTCAACAATTTGAACATATCCAATGTTTAATTTGCTTGGATTTCTGGTCAAGTTTTTAAGTGTTTTATTACACAGAGAGGTTTGTCATTTTGCACTGTTCCCCCCCTTTTTTTCTATAGATTGTTATTATGCCAAGCCAGATAGGTTTATTTGTGGACTATTCCAGGACCTTAGATGTGATTTTCTTTGGACACCTACAGGACCTGTGGTATATTATGGATGTTTTTATGCTTGGTTTCATGCAATATAGGATTAAAAGCTTGCAAAATTAGATTGTTTACAGATCAAGACATCAGATGGTAAATATATGGGGATTTAATATTTTTAATAAATATATGTGGTTTAAAAGAGGTGTGTGGCTTATTTTAGGGGTTTCATTAATTTTATTAAACTAATGTGGTTATAATAATGGTTGTGTGTTTTATTTAAATTGAACTTTGTGGAACTGCATGGCTCAGTGGGCCCTGGGTGTCAGGACATGCTGGCATTTGTGGTTCTCCAAGTGCCAGCATGCCCTGGGTGCTGTGGGCATGCTGGTGCTTGTGGTTCTAGAAACACCAGCATGCCCAGACTGTTCATCGCAGCCCGGGCTGGATGGGACCACAAACTAAAATAGTATTTTACACATTTTTTTCTTCTTTTACACACATTTTATTACCCCATATCCACTGCCCAGGGGTGTGGAAAGAGTCCTACTGCTGTCCTACTGCTGTCAGCATGGGGCTGGATAGCCCACATTTTTTTTGCAGGCCACAACTCCCAACGGAATTCAGCCCCGTGCTGACCAGCCTGGCGCTGGTTGTCATCATGGCAGAGTGACCCCCTGCTGCGGGTTCCCCTACTATGGTGCCACCAGCCTTGGCTGGCTAAGCATATGGCTGGTTGGAAGAGAATCAGGGGGACCACATGCTGTTAGTCCTACTGATTTTCCTTTATGCTGACAGCACTAGGGTTAATATGAGATGGGAGGGGGGGACCCACTATTTATTGCTGGGGGATCTAGCGGCTGTAGTGCCACTGGACCTGTTCGCATTGCCGTTTTGATGCTGATAGTATGACTGTCAGCATTTTCACTGTCTACAGTCACACTGTCGGTATTTTATTTGTGTCAGAATTCTTCAATTGGTATTTAACCTGTCAGGATTTCTTCCCTGTCAGTATTTACAATGTTAGGTATATACTCTTTGTCAGTACTTTAATTGTCAGAATTTTCGTGTCAGTCATATTTCCATCTGTATTTTCACAGCCGGAAATATGACTACTACAGAGAAAAACTACCCACAAAACTGCACTTTGGCAAATGTCCACTGATATCTTTTAGACTAGTCTCCTCTGTGTTTTGGATTTAGGATGATAATTCAATCACACATAGCTAAGTTAAAGTATAACTCAATAAGGACACAAAAGGACTATTTTCTATAACATAGTAAGTTGTTTTGACTTAGAGCACATGTGTTCTTGAAATATGTTATTTATTGAATAAATAACCTGTAAGCTGTTAAATGTTTTAAAAGCCATTATTATCCCTTGAATAATATTCCCAACCATTTTGCCATCTGACCATACTCTGAGTTATGTCCCCTTACCTGCCTCTACCCCTGAATAGCTTTAATAAGTGCTTCTTTCTACATGTGACCTTCCATCCACCTACCTCCCTCCTATTTTTTTTCTACCCCTTAAACATCTAAAACCTACATCATTACATATCTTAGTCCCTTTTCCTGTTTAACTGTTACATTTAATCTAGTTTTCAATATGATTACAACTTGTATTTTCTCAATATGTTTTTCATTTATGTTTGTAAACTGTGACTTCTAAATAACATATTTTAAAAAAAATATTATTTTGACTATTATTATTAACACTAATAATAATAATAATAATAATAATAATAATAATAATAATAATAATAAAAATAAAAACATTTCAATAAACTGCAAGCTAAATCTAATATAGTTGTATCTGATTGGTTGGAGCCTTAAGGACTTATGAACCTCTTGCTTATTTCAAGCAGAACTGGATAATCACCCTAGGGCACCTAAATATGATAGTGTATTTGGGTCCTTTCTAATCTGTCCAGCTGATATCAAAGATAATATGTTCTGGTTGGTGGCCATTTTCTTCTTCCTGCTAGATAAGTATGTCAATCTAGTTGACCTCTCAAATTGTCCTGCATGTAGAAAATGTTGTCTAAAGCAACCATTAGGGGCAAATAAGAGTAATTTATATATAACAACCTCCATCCCCATTTATGGGAGTGGCAGCTATTTCCTTGTAGTATGATTTAGACAATATATGCTAGTACATAAATAGAGGTGAGGTTTGCATCAGTTGGGGGGTTCTAATGGTGCAATATGTCAACAGCCCACAAAATAATAAACAGAATACAGTAATGTGCTACTGATATAAAAGTAAGACCACAAAGGACAAATGAAAGTCGTGTAGGAACACAGGAAACATAAGGGATATAGACTTGGGGAACACAGAGAGGATAGCCTTGCATCATGTAATATGCTTTATAATTTATATTATACTTCATAGTGTTAAAAATCATCTAAAATGAATAGCCTCCAACCATTCACCTCAAATTTCCATAGCAGCAATTCTAAGCTCCCAGTTCGCCCACTATGTGTCTGTGTGTGTGTGTGTGTGTGTGTGTGTGTGTGTGTGTGTGTGTGTGTGTGTTGTTACGTCCATAGCTATCATCTAAAATAAAGATTATACAATGCCAGAACGCTCTGGTTTTCATAGCCAGAAGGAGCTACAATTTATAAACTGCATAGTTGAAAAAAAATCAATGACATCACAAAGTGCACAGTAACAGTATTAAAGTCTTCATTCATCGGTTGAAGGGTCTTGGCCTCACAGATTCTTCTGGTCTTTGTTCCTTAGAATTGCCAGCTGTCCTTTTCCAGATTCCCGCTTCTAGTCCTAGTTTAACAGGTTTTTATGACCCCTGTGAGATGGATACTTAGTGTATGAAAATGTGATATTATTTATAGCTAGCGTTTGCAAGAGACGAACACTACACAAATAACACCATAAACGTTCTCTAACAATTGCGAACAGATTGATACCAAACTTATGTTTTTCAGCTATAGATAACATTGCTTAGCTTCTTCACCACTATATATGTTATTAATAAGATAAAAATAGACATTAAACATATGTGAATGTTATGCTAAAAATTACAATGCTTATCAATAGCATCAGAACTGATAGTAGGGTTTATAAACTACCTTATTTACCACCTTCATCTGATTATTTAATTTCACAGGGTGTGTGTGTGTGTTTGTTTGTGTGTGTGTGTGTGTGTGTGTGTGTGTGTGTGTTTATGTATGTGTAATATATATCTATATCTATATATATATCTATATATATATATATATATATATATATATAGTAAGAGGATAACTAAAGAATGTGTGCTAACAAATAACAACACATTGGCAAGTGGCTTTTCTTATTGTTTTGTAAAATGTTGTATTAGGACAATAAAATAATGAAGTACATGAAGGAACATTGAGATTGTCCTCAGTGTGGTTCAAATAAATAAATACTTTATATATTAGAGTTAGAACTTCAGTTCAGAGAATAATTACAATTCACGAAATCTACTCTACAATTAATACTGTATCAGGATGATTTCAGTTCAGAAATTGTAGATATTTGAAGGAGTTCCAAAAGGGACTAGACTTGTAGTTTACATCTTAACTGTATGTGTTACGGATAATATGGTATGTGATCCTCAACTACTAGAACCGCTTCACAATCTGTACACCTATATATGTTCCACAGTACTCAGTTGCCCCAAGACTTACCCTTGGGTATTAGTAGCTGTTGGCCTCACTATTGACCAGTTGAGTGGACCGAACACAGTAGGTAGTGGTGAGCAACCTAGGTGGTAACAGCAGGGTAAACTAAAAATCAGACTGCCAAGGTTTAATGCAGAATAATGGACAATCCAAGGTCAGGAGCAGGAAGATAGATATATATATATATATATATATATATATATATATGTAGATCCATTTAACAAGCCAAGATCAGGAGGAGGAGAAGACAACAGTTCCTTTAAATAGGCCAGGGATCAAAGCAGGTAGCTGTATATTCAGATTTGTTAAACAAGCCAAGGTCAGGAGGAGGAGAAGACAGAGAATCCTTTAAACAATTTGCATCAAACACTGAGAACAGAACAGATTAGGATACAAGGTAAACTAGGTCATGCAGGAACTATATCCAGCATTGGTATGGTAACATGAAGGGGTTTATAAAGCCATCAGAACCAATGAGACATTGCAGGATGATTAGCTGCATGAGTGCAGCAAAGGAATGCACAGTGGACTCTGCTAGACTGATAGCTGAAGAGACACTGGCTGCTTAATCAGTGAGGCGCTGGTTGCTTTGGAAGAGAGAACGCTATTATTGCTGTTAGGCAAGTAATCCAGAGCATAGTGGTGGACATCCTGCACATACACAAGACTAGTACAATACACTGCCGCTTACTAATGATAAATGCTGGTAACAAATTAGACATGCGGCATTGACCACCACATAACTAAACACAACATGGCACACTCTACCGTTTGCTGACAGCAAAAGAATGCTGGTTAACGGTCTGAATATAGCAGTGATCATCAAATTCCAAACACATGTGAACGAAGTCCACTGTCACCTGACAGGGAAAGGACAATGGTAACAGATCTGATATGTGGTGGTGATCACCATACACTTCATACCTCAGAGTGCAATCCGCCTTTGCCTGACAGAGAAAGGACACTGGTTACTCTTGCCAGGCCACTGATCTGGTGTGCTGCAGTGATCACTATATTTCTTAGCAGTCAGAACGTAGGCTGTTTTCATAATGAATTAACAGGTCACTCAGATAGTTGAGGAGAAATGGAGAATATGTAAGATTGCTATTTAGTTTCTAGGTTGTTTAGTGAGCCTGATTAAGTTATAAGATCTAACACTAAATTATGTATACATTAGGATAGTACACTGGCTGCACCATTTTTAATTGAAGGGCAGTCAGTGTGCTCCGCCACTTCATACATTAGCAGAGGAGCAGCAACTATAAGTATTACAAATAAGAAGCTACCTGCAGCCTCTTCCACATGAGGATGTGACACAGAAAATAATAACACTGAATGAGTGCCATGTCAGTCAGTCAGTTTTTCAGAAACCCCCGCAACCTTGGCAATGTAACTGGTAGCGCATGTCCTAGGTATAGTGTAAAAATGTGCATGAATTTGCATAGTTTAACATTTGAAGGAAAATGGATACGTTTTAGTTTTAGGCTAGTGAAATATCTCTATGGGTGGATGTACAGAATTTTTGTGTCTTTAATAATTTCTGCATCTTAAATATATTCAATCTCACTTTCCTGTAGTTAACATATATAGAAAATTGTGGTATTTCTCACATATCACTTTTGAGTTGTGAAATATTAAATACTAACTGAAGTACCTGGCATTGCCGCGTTTAAATCTTCAAGTTATTAAGTTAACAATGAGTTGGAAGTACCTGTCAACATTTAAAAAAAATAGTAGCATAGAAGGTCTTCCAACACACCCATTAGGTGGCATCCCATTGCTGTTTTTGTTTTATATTAAATGTTATCCAAATCCATCCAGTGGAAGGCACAGTACAAGCTCCCCGGGTCAAAGTTCTGGCTAACGTACACCAACGGGAGGTCTGACCGGGACCTCAACCCCCAAGGAGGTCTTCTGGAATCCAATGTTACCAGTCTGTGAAGTTTTCATCCAAATCCATCTACTGGAACTCTCAGAACAGGCTCCCCGTGTTAAAGTTCTGCTCACCAAAAACCAATAGAAGATCCAACCAGGACCCAAACTTCCTAAAACCTGGTCAGGATCCAACTGGACCACCTCACATTGGTTTCATCCTAATCAGTATAAAAGATAACTGGACAGACAAACAAACCAAATCCATACAGTGGAAGGCCCAGAACAGGCTCCCTAGATCAAAGCACTGGCCAGCGTACACCAACGAGAGGTCCAACCGAGACCTCAAACACCTAGTATGGCTTCTGGGATTCAGTACTACCAGTCTGTGAAGTTTTTGTCCAAATCCATCCAGTGGAAGGCTCAGAACAGGCTCCACGGGTCAAACAGGAGGTCCAACATTGACCCTAACTCACTTAAACCTGTCCAGGATCCAACTGGAACACCTCACATTTGTTACATCCCAATCGATGCAGGGGTGTTGAAGATATTCGTCAACAAACAAACAAATTTCTTCTTTTAAATATATATATATATATATATATATATATATATATATATATGTTTTTCAAATCCGTTTAGTGGAAGGCAAAGAACATGCTCCCCGGATCAAAGTTCTGGCCGGGGTACACCAGCAGAGGTCTGACCGGGACCTCGACCCCTTTTACGTCTTCTGGGATCCAGTGTTACCAGTCTGTGAAGATATTGTCCAAATCCATCCAGTGGAAGACTCACAACAGGCTCCTAGAGTCAAAATTCTGCCCAGTGTATACTAATGGGAGGTCCAACTGAGACCTACACCCCCTAGTATGTCTTGTGGAATCCAATGTTAAAGATCTTTTGAAAGTTTCGTCCAAATCCATCCAGTGGAAGGCTCAGAACAGACTTAATGGTTCAAATTTCTGGCCTGTGTACACCAATGTGAGGTCTGACCCTACACCCTGTCAAATCTTTCCAGGATCCAATGGGACCAGCTTGTGTTGGTTTCATCCGAATCGGTGAAGGGGTGTCAAAGATATTCAAACTTCTTCTTTCATTTATTTATTTATATATATATATATATATATATATATATATATATATATTTATATATAAAATAGTTATTAAAGAGTAAAATGAGTAACGTTGGTAAAATTGAAGGCATTGTAGTGATACATTAATATTTCTGATTTTTAACAATCAAAATGTTATCTAAGACAGTAAAAACAGCTGAAATCCAACATTTGATGGGTAGGAAAGAGGAGAAAATGATAAAATGGTTAATGTAGCACATACCAGGGAAAGAATTCCAATAATGAAAACAAAAATATATTTTATGTATCTTTGACTACAATGGAATTTGCCAGGTCCAATGTGAATAATTCATGAATACTTAGTCAAATGAAAATAAAAATGCACACAGACTAATGGGAGAACAGTAACAAGATCATTGACTACAAATAATCTATGACTACAGTGGAATTTGCAAGGTCCATTTTGTATGATTCACAAAATTAAGTGCATACGTCAAATTAGTGTTACTATTCTGTGGTTGATAAGCAAATATCTATTATAGTGCATTGTAAACATAAAACTATAAAAGAATAGAGGAAGGCATGAAATAAAAGAGTGTGACCTTTCTTCCTAAAACACCAGTAATTGAAAAGATGGTCAATTGCTCTTTCCACATTTTGTTGTAGCTTTTTGGTTCATCATGAGAGACAAAGTAATCCAAATTTGCACTCAAAATACTAACCCAACAGGAGATAGATGTATGATTATAGGTAAAGGTAATTTAAAACAACTGTTATTCTCTACAGTTGAAAAAATCCAATTGCAGCTAAATGAAAATAAAAATGGACATAGACTAATAAGAGAACAAGATAATTGGAGAAGGTTGTTGGCAACTTCCTCTGCTCCTCAATGTCTCTCTCCCTTTGGCTTAGTCTTTTAGTATCATTATAGTTTTTATGTGGATTTTTACCAACACTGAGCTAAAGATAATATAACGTGCATTTTACATATGTTCAATTAAAATGCCTGGGTTACCTTTATTATTCTTTTTTAGCATAGCTTGGTGTAATTAAAACTGTATTTTGCTTATGTCTCCCAATAAAAGGACACCTTTTTCTCAAATACACCCATCAGGGCTGATGCTTTAAGCCCATGCCAATTTGCCTAGCGCATCTTGCATGAAATTGTTTTTGTGCCCATGCATTTTCTACAACTTACATTAGCCTGCATCTGAAGATAGGATGCAGGGGTGTTCTAACATAGGCCGAATACAATAAGGTTGTTTTTGCATAATTGCGAACAAATGCAGACTGTGAAAAAGACATATATATGCCTGAGAAAGCTGCATTATTAAAGTATGGTCAGGGTCTCTAGCACTAGTAAACCACTTGTGGTACTCACTATTACGACTCTGCAAATCCCGACACTACTTACCCCGGCAAGATTACACTGTAGTCCTCATCGCCGACTCAGTGGAAACACTGACAGCTTGAAATGGAGACTCTACCAAATTGTGGCAGCTGAAGATCCTGGCAGCATACGATGATGTCAGCTTGAAGGGACACGTTGTCATCCTCCTAAGCTCCTAAGGTACTAATTTAAAGAGGCGCCACCTGTACAAGGTTGTTTAATTAGCCATGTACATTGTACAGACGGCGCTTCCTTGAAATAAGCACCTTGGGCCTGATTCATTAAGGATCTCAAATGAAGAGGATACTCATTTCAGTCTCCTGGACAAAACCATATTACAATGGAAGGGGTGCAAATAAGTGTTCTGTTTTACACATAAGTTAAATACTGACTGTTTTTTCATGTAACACACAAATATTTGATAGCTTATTTGTACACTGAAATTTAAAGTTGATATTTGTGTTACATGAAAAAACAGTCAGTATTTAACCTATGTGTAAAACAGAACACTTATTTGCACCCCTTCCATTGTAACATGGTTTTGTCCAGGAGACTGAAATGAGTATCCTCTTCATTTGAGATCCTTAATGAATCAGGCCCCTTAAGAGCTCAGATGACAGGGTGTCATTTCAATCTGACGTCATCGGACACTGCCGGAATCTTCAGCTGTCGCAATTTAGTAAAGTCTCCATTTCAAGATGTCAGTGTTTCCACTGAGTCAGCGATGAGGTCTCCAGTGTAATCTTTCCGAGGTAAGTACTGTTGGGATTGAGAGTCATTGTACATTACCCAACCCCTTGTGATTGACTCTTTGCGATTGCACTGCAGACTGATTTGTGCTTTCTAAGTTGCTCGGGCACATATTACACTTATGTGTGTGTGTTAAAGCAAAATGGGAGTTGTTTCTGCTGTATTAAAGAGGTGTTTAAGTATTATTGATGCCTAATAATGAATACATTTGCTGCACATAAAACAAAGGGATAAAAAAATAGGCAAAATATGGTCTAATCAGCAATTGCATAAAAGTAATAGCAGCAAGGAAGAAAACTCTCAAAATAAAGGAAAAAAATAATATGTATAACTTGCTTAATAAAAAAAAACAAGAGAATGCCAAATTTCTGTTTTTTTCCTATTATGTAATGTTGCTTAATTCCAGATTGCAAATGCTCTGTGGGAGTACAAGGCTGTCTGAAGGTGTATTAGCCAAATAATTCACAAAAACTAATTAATCATTTTTATTTTACCATATTGCTTTCCATTTATTTAAAACATATAGAAAAATAAGGAAAAAAAAACATCCAAAAATTATATTTTCTTACATTAAAAAGAAGTAATTTCTGTTAGAAACCAAATACATGTAGTACTCAAGATTACTCTTATTAATACAGTGAATGTCAATTTGTATCAATTTATATATCTCTTGCTCTGGCAGTTGGTCTCACAGTGAAAGTGGTCAGGTCAACTTTAAAAATTGGTATACTTTAACCTTTTGGCCTTATATTTCTGTTTGGTGATAAGATTCTTGCAAATAATAGGTGGTTTCCATTAGATGTATCTGATTCGGTTGCTCCAAGCAATCATCATGTAGTTGCACAGACTGGTGATTATATACAAAAATATTTCTTCCATGCCACAACCCAATTATGTAAATCTCTACCAATTTCAATTAGCCTTTACAGCCTTCAACTTTTAAACATACTGAAAACTCAACTGTTTACTAGAGTTTACTCTACTCTCACTTATATTATTCACAATGGTGTACTTTTACAATTGTCCCAGTCTCCACCTTGACCAACATATGCACTCCTGTATCAGCGGTGCCCTTTTCCCATTGGTCTGTAAACTCTATATCGGATTGCCTGTTCTGAAGTTTTATGTCTAAAATCCTGCTATATCATTTAGAGTAGTTACATTCTATTTTTGAATGGGAAAATAACAGACGTATGTATTTAATTTAACTTCACTTCACTTTAATTCAATTTATTTCTATTTAATCATATATAATGCACTATTATATTGTGCACAAATAGGGAAATGTAAAAAAGTTGAATTTACTGCAAACATAAGCTACTGTGCCAGACTCCTAGCAACAGCTACATCCATATGCTTTCTCTACACTATCATAGTGTGTAAGCATGCACACATGTTGCTCCTGAGGAAAACCTGGTGCATTTGGAGGCATTAGGACATTTTTAAGGGTTTTCCTGTTTAAGTTCGGTGTACATATGGATCCATCTCTAACTGAGCCCCAACATTTCTGATATGATTAGCAGAACTCAAATTTTGCATATGTACAACAGTGCAGCTTCCAAAGGTAACTACCTTGTCTCAAATAGCATCGTATGAGGATTTTACAGGTGTAGCACGTTGCAGCTGGTTTTAGGTGACCTACAGCTCTATGCCCATATAAAGCACAGCCCAAAGTGTAATTTGTCACAGCTGAGGAGAAGCCTGATCTGTAGATAGCAGAGCTATAATGTGTACTGTGACAAAAGGAGGGGTTTGCCACATGTCTCTAAAAGAGGAATCAGCTATTCCTGTAGACCAGGTTACACACACAGGTATAGCAGTGCACCGAGTTTCAGAGATATACAGTTGTAAGACATGTGTGACAAAGTTAAACTATAAAATGTGATTTAACTTACATGGCTTAAAAGTGTTTTCCACAGCTAATGGCAAAGCTGACAAGGTTTGTCGGCAATGAAGATTAATTACAGAGCACCTGAGGAGATATCCTTCTAAAGGCAGGGAGTAAGTTTCACCTGTCCGTCAAGCCAGGGCTGTGGGAGGTGTGTCACATGTATAAATCTGTTTTGTGGTACTATACTTGCGATCAACGCCAGCTAGTGGCCAGTGACCAGAGAGGGAAACTAGGAATAGCCAGTATTAGGTTGCTTGGTGCCATTCAGACAAAGTATATGCTGTGTTTATTGTGATGTAAGAATAAAAGCACTGTGTTCAACAACAAATTGTATGTGTGTGTATCGCCAAGAGAGTGCTCGTGGCTCAGTGCATATTTTCAATTGTACACCAGACAGCACTGTTCCTAGTATTGTTGTCTCCTTGTCCAGATATACAATTACCTTCCCACTTTTTAAAAATGCTTTCAAGCTGTCAGATTTCAATCCCTGTCAAAGCTGATCACGCTACAAATGTATTTGCTAAAAGATAATTCATAGTGCAGAGGAAGTAATCAATTGTTTCTCCTGAGCCCTTTGACTGTTTGTCCTCATGTGTCTTATCATTCCATTCTCTCAATCACGTGCAAAATCACGATTTTGACAAGGAGTTTTCCATATGCCATTAGCCAAAAATATTGTAAATTATCTAAAGATTCAAAACATCAAAGATATGTAGAGAAGATTCTGAGCCCATTTATAAATTACAAAACACATAGTGCATAATATAAAATCAGGTTTGGTCCCACAATGCGCTGCTATTTGCCAAGTTTGCCTAGGTCTCCATCAAAGAGCATGATAGTGTGACATTTAGGGAAGAGCAGAAGTTTGCTCAGGCCAAGGGTAGGAGTTTGGAAAAGTGAAGGTGTTACTTCCAAAGTTCAGAGAAGGCACACTCTTATGAGGCTAAATGGAGCAGCATTGTGAGGATAGCAGGGTGTCAGAGCCAGAGCTTACTAGACAACTCTGGCACCTTAAGGTTTTACTTTGTTACAGAAGGTGAAAATGCAACTGCAAACAATAGCAAACAACAATTAAAATAATGAAAACAACTGTTACCAAGCTTCAGCAAATGAATCCACAGCAGCCTAAATCAATATTCCAGTATTCGCTATGCGTCAGCTATTAGTCCTATTTCCGGTCATTCCATTAGCAATGTCCATATGATTAAGGATATACAATACACAAATACACAGAATGTTAGATATACAGTTTCTGACCAAGTTACAAGGACAGATTATGTAGCGAAACAATAGCAATGTGGAGACCAAATTGTAGTGATTAAACCAATGGTCCTAATATTATCCCTGAAGTAAATCAGATGATAATACTCTAGTATTCTAAGAGTACTACAGATACAAATACCTGTAATATTGTTTCTGTGTATTAATCCTAGGGTCTCCAGTCACAAAGTAAAGGAATTCTCAGCTAATCGATGAGTGTGCAGTCCTCTGGAGAACAATGGATGAAACTGGTTACTGCAGAGCTTAATCCAAGTTGGTGAATAGTAACACCCTGTATTAATACCTTCCATGCTTTTGTAATGTGGAAGTGTCTCCAGAGGCTTCTAGCCTCCTGTTTATTCCAAGGGAGGGAACAGCTGGCTAAGAAACAGTGTGTCAGACATCTTGGGATTCCAAAAAAGGCACATGAAACCCCTGTTTACATTTAAGAACAAGGTGATTAAGTTTATTTCTATAATTGTGGGATTAGAGAAACTAAACCAATTCCCATCCAAACGGTTCCGATAAACACACTCCATCTTTTGTTTTCAAAGTGACAAATGAGGAAGATGGCACCTGCTAGAGTCATCCGGTCACAAGGACTTTAAAAGAAAGATAGACAATGTATTTTATTAAAAGGGGTGGTATTTAGCAAGTAAGTGGTTATAAACTGGACTTTAATGTGAATTTTACACTTTTACATATTGTGCCTCTGAAGATTTTTCCACTTGTCTGCACACCAATGCATATTTATAGCTTATGAAGGCATCTACTGAGAGCAAAAGGTAGCCTACATCTTAATGTGTGCGGGGAAGACAATCTAGGTGTGCCGGTTGAAGAAGTTTTGTAGTGAACATCGGCTGCACTTATATAAATAAGGTCCAATATGTACATCCTCCTCAGGCAATGTCTACACATCACAGACACCAGGGAATAAGAGAAAGTGCAAGTGCCGGCGAACATTAGGGCCTGCACATGTGCACTAATGTCAGGGATTGATAAAGC
This sequence comes from Mixophyes fleayi, assembly GCF_038048845.1. Classification (NCBI taxonomy): domain Eukaryota; kingdom Metazoa; phylum Chordata; class Amphibia; order Anura; family Limnodynastidae; genus Mixophyes; species Mixophyes fleayi. The sequence continues at coordinate 52,993,120 of NC_134402.1, forward strand.
TCACAGTGACATTACAAAGACCAAGGGAGTGAGGAAAAAGTGACGGTTAGGTGTGAGAGGAATGGCAGTTGAAGTGTAGCGGTTGGTCCCTGTCAAGGGAGAACTCTCTCATGTTGTCTGCAGAAAAAAGCCCTGTGAGTCTCTGAAGAAAATGAGCCCAGGAGGAAACAGCTGAGAGGGACAGAGGAGTATCAGCTCTGACAGGAGGAAGAGCCCTGTCAGACTTGTCAACCCTGTCCTGTGAGAGAAACATCTAGAATTTACTGTGAGAGGTCTGAATAGAAACTGAATCTAAATGGATGAGTAACCCCGTATTTATTTATTATTTGATGGGACTGTGTATTGTGAAGTTTGTTATTAGGTAGAAATGGACTTGGTGGGAAGGCACAAATATAATTGGTACACCCCTTTGTAGGACTGTAATAAACTATCAGGGGAAGTGATAGGGGAAGATAGTTAGGCATCAGAGACTGAGATATTTTGTGAACATCTGCACTAAATAACAAAATTTACCTCAGACAAGTCATAGTCATTGCAGTGAGGTACAAGGGAGAGATAGCTCACTGCAGGACTGGGCCTGTGTAATAGGATGAGACAAGGAGGAAAGTGTGTACATGTCTAACTTCTTCAAGTCTAAAGGACAGACTAGAGATTGTGGTTATTGGAAAAGGGGTACTACAGATTGTCACCATTAAAAGAGGTTTATGTTTGACAAAGCTAAGGAAAACTGACACCAGAGACTTTATTCTGGAGCCTTTTCTACCATAGTCTACTGTTTCTGGGATAGAATACTATTACTAGAAATTATTACAGTTGAAGAATAATTGTAAGTAAGCATTGAAGGTAGAGGTACCTCTTGACTAGGGTAAGAAAGGTTAAGTTATTGCATTTTATTTTGTATATTTATCTGTTTTTAGAGGGATACTTTTAAAATACAGTTTATATAAGAGATATTTTTTTGGTCTATCTATCTATCTATCTATCTATCTATATATATATCTATATATCGATCTATCTATCTATCGACTTATTAGACACAAAAATCCTTTGAGAGCATGCGCCCAATCAATAAAAGTGGCGGCGTGGCTTTCAAAGACTAATTTGCCTATTGCTGTCTCTTTCTGTGTGTGCCTGTGGTTTTGCTTGTAGGGGGCGAAGGGTTCCTTGGTCTCCCTCTGGTGTTGCTTGTCAAGAACACAACATAATGAAGAGCCTACTGCACTCAGACCACAGTGGAGGCACTGCGCTAACTGAGAAAAGAAGTAAAGGAAACACCACAGGTCACAATACATTTTACATAGACACCCAAATGATCTACTGGAAAGGGGGTGCTACATAATCCCTAATGTATACAGCTTTATGTTAGTAACAAAGGACTGCTTTATGATTTTGAAATGTTTTTCCTGGCTGCCAGGAATATCAGTAGGCTATGTTCCAGGAGATTTTATATAGTTTGTATCTTTCTTTTCATTGAATAATATGTGAGTCATGTCATTCATGAGTTATGTTATCACCTCAGATTTATTAGGGAAACTTGTGCATTAACACTATAACCATTGTTGTAGATTACTGCAGATTACAGGGTATAATATATACTGTACTGTAGTTTATAAGGATGTTAGAACCATATCAAGACCCATGGTTGCAGTCCAAAAGCTTTTATGCACATCATGGAACATTGAGATGACTTTCAATGTCCTTCAAATCTAAACAGCACAGGAAACATTCTCAAAGTAAAATATTAATTTCAAATAATAAAACTGTTTAGAACACAAAAAAATAATAAACTGTTGTACCGTATTGTGAAATTAAAACATATTTATAATGTTTAAATAATTATTTCACCATGATTTACAGATAGTGGAATATATTATAACGTATTTAACACAAAGTATTAGTGCTGTGTATTACTTAATTGACTGCTGCAATAAAACTTGCTGGGGAGGCTTCAAAGAAAACCTAAGGTGTCTTTTGCTGAAGGCAAAACTGCTGCTGCCCTAAATTCATCTACTACAGTGATAATTTTAAGGCTGGACTAAAAGGTTAATAGTTTAAATCCTAGTCCCTGTAGATAAAGATGATAAGAACCAATTTGATGTTGAAGGCATTGAAATAAAGGAGAAATGTAGAAAGGAGTTCTACTCAGAGTTTATACTTTTTAAAGCCCTCTGCCTGTGGTTTCTTTGGTCAGAAATTGATAATAATCTCAAATGATATATTTTTTCAATATAAAAGAGCACTTCTCACAAAAATACTTAAGTTAAGTGAGGTTAATAATGATTTAACGCAATGAACATAAAATATTTTTTTTTCCAGAAAAAGGTGCCAATTTATCCTCACAGGGAATGCAACATTCAGTTCTTACCCCATGCATGGCAATTCAATTAATTCCCCAGAAAAAAAACACCCCAATTGCTTAACTTATTATAACTATCAATGCCATTCCTTGCAAGAAATGAATCAAATCCATATTTAAATACATCCAGGGATTCAGCAATGAATTCCATGGTCTAATTACCTTAACAGTGAAAAATGTTTTGTATTTTTCTTAAACATATTTGTAGGCATCTAATAATTCATTTCTCACACACATTTTTCCAAAGAAAACAACCCTGGGTTTGTCGTTCATTATAATTTAACCCCTCAATTCCTTTTATTAGTGTGGTAATCATCTCAGGTTTGCCTATATGTTTTTTAGACAGATGCCAAAACCTCAGCTTGTTGTTCAATTGTGGCATCTCAGATCACCCAAATTGTATTGCACATGATGTATAGGTAGCGCAATTATTACTACAGCCTAACCATTGGAGTATATTTTTCTACATTGAGCCTCATCTCATTAAAGAAAACATTTAAAATGAACATGTATTTTTTTATAAGATAAATTCATTTTAAATTCAAAGAAGTAAACACAGTTACACAAGCAAATTATAAAATATGAAGTAAAGAAAGATGGAAGAACAGTTATCTCAAGCCGATATATTATGTTATTGCATTTATAACATGTATTTCTGAGGTTTAGCACTGAAATAATCTATTAAGCAGCATTCCAAGGTATTATTTGAAAGGTGTTGTAATGGCTAATTATAGCTATAAATAATTAAATATTATTATAAATGATTACAGATGATGGAAGAGAAAGACAGTTATAACCATCTCCACACTAAATTCGATAAAAGAAGCGGCCAATTGAAAAGATTAAATGTATAGCACAATTTAAAGGACCACAAAATGCCAACATTGATATTTTCACCTATGAACCATGAAAGCAAAATATATTGTTTAGCGTTAACTTGAAACTCCAGTGCAGTTCTGAGTACAAGTAAAATAATACCTCTCCACTTACATATAATTTAGCCCCTCCCACTTCTTTAAATACAGTGCAAATGACAACAAATACAGGTAAATACTGTAGCTGCAGACTAAAGACTGCAGTCAGTTGAACTGGCCTTGCCCTGGACCTGTATAATAATCCATAAAACCACAAACAACACATTTCTGTACAGCAATTCTACAAATGTGCCATGCACTCACTGTCTACTCTGTTCCAGAAGTCCTATCATCTAAAATGGCAACCTTAAAAAAAGCAGTATGAACATTTTTAGTTAAGTATAAAAACATTAAAAATGTCATATCTATATAGCCTACTACTAAGCTCAGTAATATAGGTTTTTGATTAGAAATGCTCAGACTCGGTTCCTCGAGAACCGAGCACTCCCGAACTTCAGCGATCCGAGTACCGAGCCCACCTGGCTTGGTATTTTCGCTCGCCCTCGGAATTGAAAATGAGGCAAATCTTCATTGTTATGTCTTCGGATCTCGAAGGTTTTGGATTCTGTAAGTACCGCCCTCTACGGCGATCCAGCGCCATTTCTCAGAGGGACACAGAAAGTGTAGCACGGTCCTTGGCAGTCTCTAGTGCAGTTGGGCAGTGTCATAGGTAGAAAAGAAAGAAGAGGGGTAGCAGTGTTTTTCAAAGTCTCCAGTGACAGTTAGGAGAGCTCCATTGCTAATTGTCATTGGTGAAACAGAAATAATCGGGCTGACAGTCTTGGCCTTTTAAATCTGCAGTCACATTGTACTGTGTTATATAGCTCACACACAAACAGGAGAGCTCCATTGCTAATTGTCATTGTTGCAATAGAAATAATAGGGCTGGCAGTTTTGGTCTTCTAAATCTGCAGTCACATTGTACTGTGTTATATAGCTCACACACAAACAGGAGAGCTCCATTGCTAATTGTCATTGTTGAAATAGAAATAATAGGGCTGGCAGTCTTGTTCTAAAAGAGCAGTCTCATTGTACTGTGTTATCTAGCTAACACACCAACAGGACAGCTCCATTGCTCCATTGCTAATTGTCATTGCTGAGATAGAAATAATAGGGCTGGCATTCTTGATCTAAAAGAGCAGTCACATTGTACGGTGTTATCTAGCCAACACACCAACAGGACAGCTCCGTTGCTAATTGTCATTGCTGAAATAGAAATAATAAAGCTGGCAGTCTTGTTCTAAATCTGTAGTCACATTGTACTGTGTTATATAGCTCAAACATCATCATCATCAACATCATCATTTATTTATATAGCGCCAACATATTCCGTAGCGCTTTACAATTGGGGACAAACATAAACTAATAAACAAACGGGGTAAAACAGACAAAGAGGGGAGAATGCCCTGCTCGCAAGCTTACAATCTATGGGACAATGGGAGATTGACACATGAGGTTAAGTCTACATTTTGCATTTTGGCCCAGCCAGGCTGCAAAGGTAAAAGTGACTCATAGGCTAAATGATCCTTTCACACAACAATGTTGGTTAGGGGGAAGTTGTCCTGTGTGAAATTGTGTAACAGGTGGTAATAGGCTAAGGTAGTGAGGTTAAGAGGGTGGTTGAGGAATATTATAAGCTCGTCTGAAGAGGTAGGTTTTCAGAGAATGCTTGAAAGTTTGTAGACCAGAGGAGAGTCTTATTGTGCGAGGGAGAGAATTCCATAGAGTGGGTGCAGCCCGAAAAAAGTCCTGTAACCGGGAATGGGAGGATGTAATGAGGGTGGATGAGAGACGCAGATCTTGTGTAGAACAGATTTGGGAGATATTTTGAGACAAAAGAGGAGATGTATGTTGGTGCAGCTTGGTTGATGGCCTTGTAGGTTAGTAAAAGTATTTTATATTGGATTCGGTAGAAAACAGGCAGCCAGTGTAGAGACATACAGAGTGATTCAACAGAGGAATAACGATTTGCAACGAAAATCAGACACAAACTGGAGAGCTCCATTGCTTCATTGGTAATTGTCATTGCTGAAATATAAATAATAGGGCTGGCAGTCTTGTTCCAAATCTGCAGTCACAGTGAACAGTGCTATCTAGCTAACACACCAACAGGGCAGCTCCATTGCTAATTGTCATTGCTGAAATAGAAATAATAGAGTTGGCAGTGTTCTTTCAAATCTGCAGTTACATTGTACTGTGCCATAGCTCACACAGGAATAGGAGAGTTTGCAGTGTTTAGTGCTCAAACAAAAATTCAAATATTAGGGCTGGCAGTGTTATTAAAAGTCTCCAGTCACATTTTACTGTGCGATAGCTCATACAGAAACAGGAGGGTTGGCTGTGTCGTTGTCACTCTCCAGTCTTCAGTCACATTGTTTTACTTGCGTAAGCTATATTTACAGTATTATAGCTTACGCAAGTAACGTTGCGCATGCGCATTGAGCTACATTACTTGCGTAAGCTCTATTTACTGTATTAGGTGATTCCCCCACTAGCGTGGGAAAATCACATAATACAGTAGTTATAGCTGACGCAACGAACGTAAGTTCATTGCGTACCGGACCTCCTAACTAGTAGGAGGTGTTAGCGGCGGCTCCAGAGTTTTTTTATTTTTCTTCAATCAAGATTACAGTTTCGGGATCTTACAAATATGGGGCCCCCCTGGCCGAAGCAAAGAAGACTTCAATCAACAAGGGGCCCTTTCTGGGCGAAGTGATGAAGATATTATTCAAGCCATTTTGGAAGTATAATTTTGCTGGGACTGGGGCAAGCATGGAACCTTTGGAAGAAGAAAGAATACATCTTTGGTGAGTATTTGGGGTGTTTTTATTTTTAATAAATAGATGTGATTTAAATGAGGGTGGTTAGTGTATTTATTGTGGGGTTTTTATTTTTAATAAATGTATGTGGTGTTTACTAGGGTGTTGTTGTTTATTTAAATTTTTGTTTTGTCGAACTACAGGTCCCAGCAAGCCAGGGATGTCAGGGTATGTTGGCACTTGTAGTTCTCCAAGTGCCAACATGCCCTGGCTGCCGTGGGTATGCTGGTGCTTGTAGATATACAAGCAGCAGCATGGCCACACTGTTTTTGGCAACCTGGCTGGCTGGGACTTGTAGTTCCACAAAACAAAATGGCATCCATTTATTTTTTTCATTCTTTATTGCCGTATTACCTTACTACCCACAGCCCAGGGGTGGTAGGAAGAGCCCTTGTGCTATCAGCACTGGGCTGGTTCTTTCTAGGGGGGGGGCCCGCTCGTTTTTTTCGGCGGACCCCACTCCCTAGGGAATCCAGCCCAGGGCTGAACAGTCTAGGGTTGGTTAGTCATTATGACAGGGGGACCCCTGCCATGTGTCCCCCTGCTATAGTGCCGCCAACCCTGGCTGTTTTGCCTAGTGCTGGTAAAGTGAAAATCGGGGGGACCCCACGCAAAATTTTCCCCCGATTTTCACGGGACCAGCACTAGTCAGGCAGCACTAGGGTTAAGCTGGTATAGAGGGGGGACCCCACTCTTTTTTTTTTTTTTTCACCTTTATCTGTTCTTTACATTTTTGACATCTGCCGGAGCTCCGGCAGCTGTATGACAAATCAGTGTAACAGTGATGTGTTTACAACTCACTGTTACAACACAGGAGAGTTTGCCAAACACAGAAGAGTAGGGCTAAACTCGGGAGTGTTTACATCGTCCAAAATCGCCAGAGATGACCAGCGATTTTGAACATCAGTGTCAAAATCGCAGCTTGATACATTTCAGTTTTTTTTTTCAAAAGTCGCGAGTAAACACCCGCGATTTGTCGTGATTTGAACACACTGGCAAACTCGCACTTTGATACATTTACCCCCAAATGTCAAAATGTTGTGCAGACTCATCTGCATCACCACTGGGTGTCTTGGGAAAGCTAAGTTTTTTCCTATCAGTGATTTCCAGAGAATCTGAAGGAGAAGATGTCATTGTGTCATGTACTACTTGAATGTACCACTTGAGCTGTCAGCTTGCTGACCAGGAGCTCATTTCATCTCTTGAGATTTGGGTTAGTTGGAAAGAAAGAGAATACATTGGTCTTAAACCTTGGATCAAGCACAGTTGTCAAAATGTAATGATCCGATTTCAAGATGTTGATAACTCTTGGATCCTGGCGAAGCGAATAAAGTACTTAACCTACAAGTCCAACCTATTTAGTGGAATTGCTTTGTTTAATTTCCTCCTTCAATTTCTCTTGATGCTTTTCAAAAAGTCTAATTAGGGGAATCACTTGACTCAAGCTAACAGTGTCTGCACTCTCTTCTCAGGTGACTACTTCTAGGGGTTTCAGCATCTTGCACAACACGGAAAGTATTCTCCACTGCGCTGGACTAAATATTTCGAGACACAGACAGCATTTCTTGCATGTCATTGTCATTTTTTAAAAAGTTCTGTACCACCAAGTTGATTGTGTGAGCAAACAGGGAATGCGATGGAATTCCCCTACTGTAATGCTCTAACAATATTGGTGGTGTTATCAGAAATTACATATCCTCAGTAGAGTCCAACCAGGATAAGCCATGTTGCAATGACATCCTTTAGTTTTTCTAACAGGTTGTCAGCGGTATTACCTCTGACCTGCGCCTTGTTTCGTGTCTGACATCCACCTCTCACTTCCGCCTACAAGAATTCTGCCGTGCTGCTCCCCACTTATGGAATTCCCTACCATGCTCAGTCAAACTTTCACACAGCTTTCAAATCTTTAGATGCTCTTTGAACCTCTTTTTTAGAGGTGACCTTATTCTCGACAACACTATTCACACTAATGCAGCCTCACAACTATCCTAATTTCCACTCTGAGCCACACTTGCTTCTCTTGTTTCAGCTGTGCACTCTTCCCTTTAGAATGCAAGAAATGCAAGAATGCAAGAAAACATGCAGGTCCTCCATACGCTTTGTTTTCATGTCTCCATTCATTTTGCCTGCCTTGTCTGTTCTTGTTTTAAGTGTGTCCTGTTTTATGTATGTCCTTGTCTTCCCTACTGTAAGGCGCTGTGGAGCACTGTGGAGCACTGTGGCGCCTTACAAATCTGCGATGATAATAATAATAATAATATGCCTCTTAGTAAACCATGATACAGTAGCCTGCCTCTGAAAGATCTGGCATTGTTTCTTAGATGCTGCTGCTCTTCCTGCTGCTGAAGGAAATTTACCAACCCAGTGGGCTGTCACAGTCATATAATGTTTAGTTTTTTCAGTTCTGCTTGTTCCTGTATCTGTGGTTAAGTGTACAGTGGATAGAATGACATTTTATAGCCCAATCATTTTCTTTTTTGTCACCTCCTGTTATGGTGAGGAACTGCTTGTCTAGTATAATGGTGTTGAGATGCAATTTGGTAACGGGGACACAGAACCTCAATTATCTTAATCCTGCTGCATTAATGGTGGATATTGGAGGCAGATCTAATAGTAGTATAGTCGCCATGGCGTCTGTGATCCGCTGTGCGACTGGTTGACATTTGCTATACTTGCTTCCTCTTGCAAAGGATTGTTTAACAGTCAATTATTGTGAACAATTAGTAGTCTTCTTCTTGGTCTGATTCTGAGTTGAAGATCCACCCCCTGCAGCAAGAGCAGCAGTAGTGGGCCTAACACTCAAGGATTCTTCTGAGGAGTCCTGGATAGAGGAGGCATCATCTCGCCTTAGCAACTTGGATGCAGGAGTAACTCCGATCACTTGTGAGGATATCAAATTTATCCCAGTCTCTCTCTCTCTCTATGTGTGTGTTAGCGAATTTAGACTGTAAGCTCCAATGGGGCAGGGACTGATGTGAGGGAGTTCTCTGTACAGCGCTGCGGAAATAGTGGTGGTATATAAATAAATGGTGATGATGATGATGATGATATTGATGATGAAGGTGTTGGGGGTGTAGATTGAAGGTGCTGGGATCTAGCTGAGAGAAGGAAGTTAGCTGATGCTGGACTGTTTGTTGTTATTTTTTAGCATAAGTTTCTCATTTTCACAAAAGCTTTCCATGAACTCGCTTCAAATGGCGTAAGATGGATGAGGTTCCTAGGTGGTTAAGGTCCCTACCTCTACTGACTGTGGCTTTACAATGCTACAAATGGCTAGACAACTGTTGTCAGGATTTGTGTAAAAATAATTCCACACATTAGAGGTGGATTTTTGGTGTCTTATGCCCAGGCATAACAATGGCCTTCTTCTTATCACTGGCAAGAACTGCTTCCACTGGTGCATGACTTGTCATAGTAGAGTTCATTGACAGCACTGTTTGCTTAGGTGCCTTTAGCCCATTGTTAGCTTGTTTGGCGGGTGCCCAAACAAACCAAGCACTTCAGCCACAAAAGAGACTGACATCAGACTCCCTCAAATGAAAACAGGATCATGATAGGGGTTGACATATTCTCTGTGCCTCTGTGAAGACCCCTCTGGTGGCCTGGTCTGATGACCATATGCAGTATTTTCCCTGGATAGCTGGTTGGTTTATGCAAGTAAGACCAGAGAGTCCCCCCAGAATATCCAGGCATTAAACACAGGTTGTGTGGAGTGGACACTAGTGTTATAGTGTGATGCAGTACAATATCATCATAAAATTGGGTCCTAAGCAATCTCAGTTCAAACAAGAAAACATTATTTATTTTCCTCTTCCTCTGACACAATAAGCTTAACGTTTGCAATGAAGCATGCATGCACAACATGCCAAATCCTTTGGCACATACTTTTATCAGATGTAACAGATCATTTAAGCTCCTCACACTTCTGCAAAGTCTGTTAGCAGATATCAATTATTCTTATCAACCATGTTACATACCAGTTGCTGCTGCTGCTGGGAGTAATAGTTCCACAAACACTTCCCACAGGTTTCTCAGCTTCTGATTGCCAGCTCCCAATTTTCCAGAGGCTTGTTTCTCACAGCACCCCTGTTTAGCCGCACTGCCTCTACATAGTGGCTCCACCTCACTATAATAGCACTTCTCAGGGGGCTCTCTGGCTGAGGCATGCAACCTCACTATTGCCAACAGCTCTCCCAAATAGCCCTGCTGCATCCCCTGTTGGTCCTTCCCCTTTGTTCAATGCAACTGGGCCCTTGTGGCAGCCAACATCCACCTGCTCCAGACATATTGGGAGAATCCCAAGCTATGGGAAACACCCCTGATGTGGCTTTTTTACTTTATGCATTTTTGAATCCCTTAATGGGGCCACTAACCTATTACCCTGTAGCATTTGTAGCATTCACTACACAACTACCTCACCAGGGACCCAGGACCACCCTCCTACGTACCGTGTCCTGGCTTTCAAGATGGCCACTCCTGAGCGTGAGGTCCACATGTGTTGCAAGATGTCCACTTCCTCCTAAACGTAAAGTCCCCCACGTGTTTCTCCTATCTCGTGCTGGGTGCTTTCAAATTGTGCCATTACCTCCTCCTACTCTGTGACATGGCTGTCTGCCTCACTCTCTCCCTATAATCCAATGAGTCGAGCCAGCTGTCCTCCCAGTGACCTCCATATAAAAATGTGTCTTAATGCAATTGACTTCCCCAAAAATTATTATTATTACATGTTGTCATTCTCATGTAGTTTAGGGTTTGTGATACACTCATGATAACAGGAATAGTTGGTGGGTATGTTTGATGGAGCACCAGAGGGAGAATTGAATGTTTCTAATTTAAGCTTAGTATATGAAGTTGCAGTATATTCTGTGAAGACACTTCTCCCAAACCACAACCAGAGGCAGTGATTTGAACAATGATCTTCTTGGAATGGTTGGGAGCTGCTTGTACTGGAGCACTAGAGATGGCATCCTTCAGGGCCATAAATGCTCTCTGACAGTCAGGGGACCATGCAACCTGCCTAGAATATTTATTTTTGGTCAGATCGGTTAAAGGTTTGGCCAGAATACTTTATTGGGGAACAGAACTCCTATAATAGCCAAATATTTCTAAAAAAGCTCTGTTTTGATTCTGAGAGGAAGGTCTAGGCCAGTTTAGAATGGCTTCACTTTAGCTGTCTCCAGATGAACCTGACCCCCTTCCACTCGGTAACCCAGAAATTGCACTTCAGCCATTCCTGTTTGGTATTTATCAGGGCGGATGTTTAACCCGGCCTGCTAAAGCTGCCTGAGAATATCTGCTACATGTACTGGATGCTCTTTCCAGCTACAGCTAAATATAGATATGTCATCTAGATATGCTTGGGCAAAATCCTGACAACCTTCCAACATTATATCCACAGTTCTTTGAAAAGTGGCTGGGGCATTCTTTATGCCAAAAGTCATGGGCAAAAAATGACAAACACCAAAAGTGGTAATAAAGGCAGACTTTTCTTAGTACTTAAGGGGTAGTATTCATTGCTAAGATCTAGATTGGTCATGTAGGTGGCTCCCCCTAGTCTCCCCAACAACTCATTCACTTGATATATGGGATAGGTATCTGTGTCAGTCACTTCATTCAATCATCGGTAATCCACACAGAACCTAGTGGCATCACTCTTTTTGGGAACTAAGACTACCCTGTATGCCCATGGACTATTGGTCTTCACAATAAACCCTAATTCCAGCATCTCATCAATCTCCTTTTTGAGACTACCTGCTACATCTGGACTGTGGATTTTGCTGGATGGGCTTGGCAACTCTTGTGTCTACCACATGCTGATTGAGGGTGGTGGTGGTCCCCAGGATACACAGAATTGCGAGGCCTGATTTGTTACTACCTCCCTCATATCCTGAAGTTGGGCAGCACTAAGGTATTCCCCATACTGGACCGTCTCCAATCCTTTGTCTTTCTTGCATTCCTCTAAAAAATCGGGTAAGGGGTCTAACTCAGGGGACTCCATGGGTGGACACGATACCACCATTGTTGCAACACTTCTTTCCATATAGAATTTGAGTTAATTAATTTGGAAAGTCCTGACATGTTTGTCCCCCTTATCCAGGGCAACCACATAATTCAATGGGCCTGATCGTTTTACCACAGTGTCAGGGGCCATCCCATGTAGCCTGCAATTTTTCCTTATGTTCTGGGAAAAGTACCATTACTTTCTGGCCTTCGTGTAACTCTCGGGGTCTGGCATTCTGATTATATCAATCAGTTTGGAGGACCTTTTCCCCTTTGGAGGTTGGCTTGCGTTAAAACTATTAACCTCGCAATCCTTTCCCGTATCTGTGCCACGTACTGCAAGATGGGTTGACAGTGATCAATAAAACTTGCTGACAGTTTTCTCGTACTAGATTTGGGGGCCCTCTCACCCTGCAACCATGCAAAAATTGAAAGTAGTAGACCCAGTAGACTCTCGTGGTACCTTCATCTATGCAAACAGGAGCTGCGGCAGCGCCCTTTCTCAGTCCCTCCCCTCAGATAACATGTAAGCCTGAAACAGGTACTTGTGGATAGCCCATCCTACTATAGATGTCAATCAGGGCCTGAGCTACCTGCACTGCATCTGTATATGAGAGTGCTACAGCCTTGGGATATCATGTTGCAAAGTCTACAAGGGTTAGAATATATATTTTTCCTGTATGACTGATAATCTTAAGAGGCCCATCTATGTCTATGGCTACCCACTGAAAGGGCTCATCGATTATAGGTAAAGGATGTAGAGGGGCTCTTCGTGGTACCCCTCCCAATCTCTAACAGGTATCGCAATAGACTCGTTAATACTTCACATCACGTGATACCTTGTACCAGGAAAAGGTTCCAAAAACTAGCGCAAGCATTTTCCTGACCCCAAAATGTCCTGCTGCTGGTTTATCACGGGCAAAGTTCAGCAACTGCTGTTGATACTTCTAGGAAGCTATCAATTGCTTTAAAACAGTGCAGTGTTCCTGATCATCACTACAAAGGGAAATTCTTTACAGAAACCCATTCATCCTTTCTATCTTATACCACTCATAGTCAGATGAACCACCATCTGCTGCACTTTGAAGTTTGGCTAAGGTTGGATCAGTATTCTGCAGATGTCGAATTCACTCCTATCCACCTCCCCCAAGTCAGTTGGCGCACCCTCATTAATACACATATTATTCTCAGCCATGGGAGTACTTATCGCCCATTGATTAGGTTTGGAAGCAGTAGGTTGTTGGATCTAAGTGCAGCACGGGAGCTTAGTGGTTAGCACTTCATCCTCATAGTACTGGGGTGATGAGTTTGTTTCCTGACCATGGCCTTATCTGTGTGGAGTTTGTATGTTCTCCCTGTGTTTCCTTGGGGTCCTCTGGTTTCTTATAACACTCCAAAACCCATACTAGTAGGTTAGTTGGCTGCTGTTAAACTGACCTTAGTCTCTCTCGGTCTGTGTGTGTGTATGTTAGGGAATTTAGACTGTAAGCTCCAATGGGGCAGGGACTAATGTTAGTGAGTTCTCTGTACAGCACTGTGGAATTAGTGGCGCTATATCAATAGCTTATGATGATGAGGGAGAGAAAACCAAGGGGTGGCAGAGACAGTCGATTGAGGGGGCCATTCTCCAGGCTTGGCTCCTGGTCACCACCTGAACAAAATGTTTAACCAATCCCTGTCCCAGATCATTTTACAGGATTACTTTTGCAGACTGTCAGCTCAGAATCCCTACAGGGCCATAGTCTGCCCCCCAATCCAGATGTACACGTGCTACTGAAATATCCCACAGTTGATTCCCTGCAGTGGTGATTTACACATATTTACTGGTGTTGCATGATCTTGTCTACCCACAGTTGATCAGGTTCTATGTGGGTAAGGGAGGATCCTGAATCTCTCAATCTCTGGACCTCTTGGTCATCCACCCAAACAGACTGTAAATTACCTTTCATGTTTCTGGGAGTTCTGCATCCCTCCCCCACTACCAGGTCCACCACATACACCCCACCAATCATCTCTGGCACATAGGATGGAGATATTCCTCTTTAAACCCAACAGCTGGTTAGTATACCACATTCATAGGGGCAGGATGAGCTTCAGGAAAAGATCCTCAAAATTGGGGGCAATGTATCTGCATGTGCCCTGGCTGATTAAAACATTTCCGTGGCTAGACCTGTTGCATGCTGGGTGTCGAAGTGCTGCATTGATCTAGTAGACTGAGGCAGATGATGGTTACTTGACTGGGTCTCTCTTATTCACATTCTCGGTGCTCCGTTTAATGTACACTGGGTGCCTTGCATCTGACTCAATTAGCCAGATACTCGTCTGCCATTCAGGATGCTGATTCTGGTTTAGGATGTTTATGATCACCTACCCACTCTTAAACCACTAGTGCAATTTTATTTAATAATTGTTAAAGCAACACCTTAATCAGGGTTTGTTCATGGGAATACAAGTGTAGTCCATCCCACCACTGCTGGCAAGTTCTCTTAAGCTATCTGGCAAATTCAGTGTGGTAGTAGAAATTGGCCCGATAGGACTCAGGGGTTGATTTGGAATGTAGCCAGCAAGGTTCCCTTTATCAGTGTGTAGTTTCTCATGTCCTCATTAACTAGAGATTGATAGGCTTCTCAAAAGCTTGCAGATGAATATCAATGTCTGTCTCTCCTTCCTTAAATCTGGGAACATTCCTATATCCCAGCCTTGGCTTTCTTCTGTCTTCTTTTTGCACTGCCTTTCTTGATGGTACCTTTGGTTAGATATTTACCACTAGCACAGTTTGTAACACTCCTGCCCTCTCCTTGGAGTTAACTCTGTCCCTGAGGATTTTTGTCCACTGGTCCACATTTGTGAGAGTTGTCTCTGGCCTTGGCATTCTCCCTGTACCTGTCACCACTTCCGTAGTTTGCTGTTCCTCCTCACCACTTAGACCAATCTACTCTGGGTGAGCTCTTTCAAATTCCACTAGGCGAGTGATTAACTCGTCCTTTTGTTCTGTTCTGGTAAATGGTATCTTCGTCTTGCAGAACTCAAACAACTGCTGTTTCCGCATCCTCCTGTAATATTTCTCCACTTCCCTCAGATTGGCTCTTGTGGCTTCACTTGCCATTCTTCTTGGGATATTTCTTGGGTTATCTATCGGACTGGTGTTTTTGACTACTTTTACTTAACCTGGTCCTGTAGAGCTTTGGTGTTTCTGTATACAGCCATCTGCACTCTTCCCACTGAACAGGACTGTGTGACCTCACTGCTTGCCAACAATTATGAAGGGGAGCCTAAATTCACAAGGGGTACGCTGGGACTTCTGGGTCAAGTCACGCAGATAGGAAAATATGCAACAATATCTTTATTAGATATTTGTCTAATACAAGTTCTCTAAATCAGCAAAAGGATAAACCATAAGAATTTAAACCAGACTAACAGGTCCCAATAAACACCACTTTGCTCCTAGAAATTTCCCACATTGTACATGATTAATGCCCAACTGATCCAGATGTGATATGATACAGTAGGACCATGGGAGTTTTATGGAGCTATTGTTCAGCAGAGCTAGCAAGTGAGCAAGTCCCAGATAGGTTTGTAGTCCAGTAATCACACAGACATCAACTGAGACTCCAACATCAGAAGCAAAATGACATCCACCCTCAAAAATCTCTCCTGCAGACCTTCTTAAAGGGCCACAATTTCCCACACGTGGAGTCAATCCCTGCAGGGTTATCCACGGGTCCTAGGAAAAAGGTCTCTCTGATTGGTAGAGTTTAATAAGGGACTGTACAAGAGAATAGTCATGTCTCAGGTCCAAAGAAGTTCCCCCTTCTCTTTTAACCCCTTACAGTCATTTGTGATGTCAGACGGGCTCCAGCTGTTCCCAGCCTCCTGTCCTTATTATCTTTACAGGAAGTTACTGGCCCAGAATAAAACATCACAACTGTTTAAGAACAAAAGATGATCACTCAATCCTATACTTCAGTTGACTTCTGGAAAATAACAAGATTGGTTATGTCTATTCCATCACATATACTAATATAAGTAAAGTGAAAAAACTTTCATACTCTTCTTGCATGTGGATAATTATAATTAAATATGTCTGGATTCTCCTCATGTTTGCATGAGTTTCATCTAGGTCATAACACTGTCACGCACATTTCGATCCTAATGTTGGGTGTAAGCATATGCATTTTTATGACTGATGTAAAAAACTCCTGTGTTTTGAGTTGGACATATCTTGAAATATGTGCAGCTCAAATTATACATTAAACAATTTATGCAACACAATTTTTTATGGACACTGTACGCTTTGATCCCAAAATGCGTCAATTTGTACTGCCGGTTCTAAGTCTTTAAAAAAATGTTATTAAAAAAATCTCATTGTCTGTAGGGGTCCTTAAAATGACAAATATTAGACACTCTGCTTTCTTCCCTACAGACAGACTTTATCTGTGTTTTATGGATGGAAAGTCTGAGTTACGGCTAATAGACAGGTATATCAAGGATTTCTCTGTCGTGAAAAAATCCTAGTTAAGATGTTTCCAGCACTATAGCTGACAGATGAGATCATCAGTTTTGGGTACCTACTGTATGTATGAAATCAAAAAGTCTGCTTTATAGGCAAAAATTAAAGCACATAATTCTACCAAAGCATGATTACCATTGTAATCACTGATTGTAATACAAATCAATTTTAGTTATTTATAAATGTAAATGTGAAAAGTTTGTAAAATGTAGCTCCAATGGGTTCTGTATTCACCTTATTTCTAATAATGATGTAATTGTTACCAGTTCAATGTTCAATGTCAATGTTGGAGAATTAGAATGTTGCTCGTTAATAAGAGATTTCCTGTATAACATGACATTTTGACATTCATGAAAGCCACCACCTATAATTATGTCAAGTCATTTCAGGCCTGAATCATTAAGGAAAGTTAAGCAAAAGTAAATTAGTAAGACAAAACCATATTGCATTGAAGGGGGAGGTAAATTTAAAAAGTGATGGCAGATTTATATTTTGGGTTAGGGTATGTCATAGATCAACTTTAAATTTCAGTGTACAAATAAGCTATCAAGTATTTGTGTGCTCCATGAAAAAACAGACAGTATGTTCCTAATAATTTGCACCCCTTGCATTGCATTATGGTTTTGTCCAGAAAACTTGAGCAAGAAAACTTAATCAGTTTTTTGCTTATCTTTCCTTAATGCATCAGGCCGCTCATTTCTAAATGTTTTCTTGAAACCCTTTCATGAAATAGTATTTTTCTGTTATTTGAAGTGTATACACTTACAAGCAATATTCTCTGTCCTCTAGCATAATACTACAGTATGTTGTTTTCCTGGATTTATTAGTTCCTTGGAAATAATCTGCTTGGCCTGCCTTGCTATTAGTAGTTTTCCTTTCTCACATTTAATAAATGGGTGACCTGGAAGAAGTTTTGAAAGCTGCCATGGTTTTAGTAGTTGTGAAACTTCTGGTGCTTTTAATTGGTGAATTAAAGCCAATTAGCTAAACCTGTGTAATTGTGCCAACAAAGCATAGATCAGAGACTAGCAAAACATGTACAATACCCAAGTATAATACAATATACATACCAAGTTCAATGGACATATATAGATCGATACATACATTAGGCGCTGTCTTCACACACACTGGGAAGAAGGATGTATATTTCATATAGGAACAATGTCCAAAGTTCAATAATCTGGAGTATGAAACATAATACACAGAAAAAACTGATGGTGAAGTATGTTGGCAAAAGTGTGATCTTAATAAATCTATAACACTCCTATATAAATATATGCCAGTGCCAGAAATTGATGGTACACATAACACCCGTGTTTTCACTCTGTGGAGGTCCCCTATAGGGTATGCGCTTACTCAAAGGTAGAAATAATCAGGCCCTCAGAGGATATAGCGATGTTTCACTTGATCCAAATATTTCTCATTGGCGATTTTCACCCAAAAATAAGAAGAATAAAACCTATCTGGTGCATTACCTTTTATAAACAATCAAATAAAATACAAATATATAATGCTCGTACCGGAAAGAGGATTAGTTCTCCTAATTGCGGTTTTTTTCAAGGTGTCTTGAAAAAGACCGCAATTAGGTTGAAACGCATTGGTTTTGAACAGCTGAGTCACCAGGATTGTCGGACACACGCATGGATGGATGGTATAGATTGGGGTGAGGGATACATCCACCTTGTTGTTGCACGCGAGAACTAATCTGCTTTCCGGTACGAGCATTATATATTTGTATTTTATTTGATTGTTTATAAAAGGTAATGCACCAGATAGGTTTTATTCTTCTTATTTTTGGGTGAAAATCGCCAATGAGAAATATTTGGATCAAGTGAAACATCGCTATATCCTCTGAGGGCCTGATTATTTCTACCTTTGAGTAAGCGCATACCCTATAGGGGACCTCCACAGAGTGAAAACACGGGTGTTATGTGTACCATCAATTTCTGGCACTGGCATATATTTATATAGGAGTGTTATAGATTTATTAAGATCACACTTTTGCCAACATACTTCACCATCAGTTTTTTCTGTGTATTATGTTTCATACTCCAGATTATTGAACTTTGGACATTGTTCCTATATGAAATATACATCCTTCTTCCCAGTGTGTGTGAAGACAGCGCCTAATGTATGTATCGATCTATATATGTCCATGTTATTGTAAAGTTGTGGTGAACTTTTCCTGATACAAACAGGGCGGCATATCTTAGTGGAGCGCCACGGACACAGATCAACATTGTCACATTTATACCAAGTTCAATGTTTAAACAAGAAGTGGTATTATCTGGAAACTCAAATCCAAACAACAAAGACAAACTTAGTTTAGAATAACTAATACTCTAATATTGACTTCACTTCTTCCTAAAGTGTCAGGGAAACTACATCTATGTCCCTAAGTCCAACACACTGTTCAGTATTGCCCAATGTACTTAACAAGCTGTCTCAATCTCCTTCAGTTATTCTATTGTTAATTATTCTCCAGAAGTTGCTTTATTTTACCTTTCTTTATTTACAGACAAGCTCTATGGTAAAAAATCTGCATGCAATTTGTGCTGATCTATTCAATTATTATTATTATTATTATTTCACTGCGAAAACCCACGCTGTGGAGAAAAAAAAATGATATAAGAACATATAACAATGTTTCATTGCAGGGTTCTGCCTACTGAACTTTTCTCATCAGGCTGTGTTAGTTTATTGTACTTTGTTCACATGCATGTGCTAAAATATGTGACTATATTTCCTGCGTATTTTAAGTTATTGATTGTGTTGTAGAAGGGTTTATTTTTAAATGTTGCTAGATGGAAGAGTTAATCAAATAAGAGACAGGACAAGGAGAGTAAAGAAACTCCATATCATCCCCTTTTGATCTCTAGTCAACAAGAACATGGCATGATAGTACTAAGTCCCAGATTCCTAGACACCCTCTTCCCAGGAAACCAACCATCACCAGTCAGGGGGAGGACACTCCAGGGCTAGCCACTCAAATTTCCACCAATCATCAGCGAGTTGCCTCCCTAATGCACTCCCCCAATAGTTTGAACAGTGTTATAAACTGTGTTTTTGGGGTCTGTGACTGTATCTTGTATGGTAACTAGGAACTGTGCTTCTGTCACATGCTTATGCTGTGCATTTAGGAAATCACTGTGCCTGATTTGCCATCTGTTGAATAAATCATGGTTTGGTTGCAACAATTTGCCTAGGTGATCATTGATCGGACCCACCCAAACACATGGTCATCATAGGCGCAGATTCCATAGCGCCGGACAGTCATACGAATACAGATAAGACTTAAACTAGTACATTAAGCAAAATCACAAATATATGAAGCAGTTACACACAATTAGCACAGGTGAGAGACAGTAAGATGGAGTGGGATTAAATGTAGATGGTTGGTAAAGGAAGAGGAGGTATGGACAGATGGTCAAGAGGGGGTTGGATAGGCAAGCATGAAACAGCGACTTTTGAGTGACCGTTCATAGGATTGCAGGTTGAGTAGAATCGGGTAAGTGGGATAACTAGTTCCAAAGGTGAAGGATAGCAATTAGATGTGAAGAGAGGCCTAGGTCAGAGTAGCCGGGTGGGGTCAGAGATGTATGTGGGAGATGTGTTGGTTGGGGCTTTGTTAGTGATGGTTAGGAGCTTGAGATTATTTTGAAATGGATAAAGAGGTAGTGATAGGATTTATGGAGAAGAGCAACAGAAGAGGAGAAACAGGACAGGATTTCAGGCATCTTAGAGGTGTAGTGTTAATCTGCAAAACATGTTGCTGATTTTATGGAGAGCAAAAGTTTTCTGTACCAGTTCCAAGAAGATTTTTAAAACTCCTAGATATTGCTATGCACACTTATTTTTTTTATTGGTATACCAAGTAGTACACGCTGAGGAAAAAAATGGTGTAGTTGATAATAACATACAGACATCATTAAGTGTGTAACACACACAAAAAATACAAAATGATGCAATCTATTTGAATAGATATTTTAAGAAACATGATAATACAAGATGAAAACAATGATATTGCCATGAGTGTGGGTGATTTCAATGATCTCTTAAGAGTATGCTTAAATTTATGTCAAGTGTACAATATTTAGACCTTTCTGGGCCTGATTCATTAAGGAAAGGACAGCTAAAAAAGAAGTATCTTTGCACCTTGGCAAAACCATGTTGCATTGGAGGGGGAGGAAAATTTTAAATGTGGGGACAGGTTAATAGTTGGGGTAGGGCATGTCCTTGATCAAATTTAAATTTTAGTGTAAAAATAAAGCTATCAAGTATTTGTGTGCTACATGAAAAAGCAGCCAGTATTTTCCTTGTGCAAAATAATAAATCATTTGCACCCCTTGCATTGTAACATGGTTTGTCCAGGAGCAAAGTTACTATTTTTTTGGCTTTACTTTCCTTAATGAATCAGGTCCTCTGTGTTTAAAAAACATACAGTGACATTATTACTAAAGGTATTTTAATTAAAATTCATAAACTTATTGTGTAGATTACTATAATGTTGCCATTATGGTCTAACAATAAACCAATAACTTGTCTTACAGCAAATACTTATCTTCTCTCATCATTCCAAATCTATGAGCTCTTTCTACTTTCAATAGTATTAGTGTTAGGACTCTACCTGTATTTTGTAGGTGGCTGCAGTATCTCAATTAGACCAGAGGTGCTGCTGTTTTTCCCCTCTGAACTTTGCACCTCTCCTGTAGAAGTTAATCTCCTTAACTGATTAGTACCAGCACCTGTCTCACAGCTTCATATGCTTCATATACCTGCCGCAATCTGTGTTCTGTGGAGTTCATGGTTTATACCTTGCTGCGTTTGTCTCATGTTTATCCCTATTCCAGTTTTGCTTTACTGCTGTCTGATCTCCTGTTGTGACCCTCTGCCTAAATACCTGACCCTGCTTGTTTGCCTGTTGCCCTCACCTCTACCCAATTACTGGATTATGCTTGTTAGCTTGCGACCCTGACCTCTGCCTGGCTACTGGATTCTGCTTCTACTCTTGTTGCCCTGACCTCTGCCTGGTCACTGTATTCAGATAGTCTGTTTGCATCCCTGGACTACCTAGTGCTTCTGGCAATCTGGAATCCTGATCTCTGCCTCCTTAGTCTGAAGACTCATGCCTCCTGGCAATTGGGTAACTCAATCTACTTGTTCCTGCATTTGAACTGTATTTGTCATTGCTTGGAGCCTGTTGCTTCTGTGGACTATTCCTGCAATTCATCACAGCTATTCATATTTGTGTATTGGAGTATACCTGTTTATTCTACTACCAAAAATCTGCATATTCCACGAATTGAATCCTTGTTCACATATTTTGCCTAAATAAAGACACTTGATTTTTATACTTCTGTTGCCACTTCCTGAATTCACTAGGAATCATAACAATAAGAGATTTAAAAACATACAATGCTCTTGCCAACAAAATAGCATAATGTATTTGTGATTTTTAACTGGATTTAACACAAATGATTTTCTTAATGCTTAATATTTTGTCTAGATATTTAGATGCCATACTGGACAACGGCCTCCATTACTTATATTACTAACAAAGGTTAAACTGTTTTGAAGAAGAGGAACTTCTCCATAAAAAATTGAGCCACCCGTCAGATCACATATGACAGGGAATCCTTAGAAGACCTAACCCCAGTCTATAATTAAATATGGGGCATTAATGTTGCTTGCAATATGCCATAATTTGAACCTTTGAAATAAAAAGCTGTACTATACAAATGGGGCATGATTAGTTTAGATTAAAAATCTGATTGAACACCTTTCAGTATTTGTGCCAAACATGCAGCATACCACAAAACATAACTCACTTAGTATAGTGAAAGTGTATTAGTGTCCTCCTCAATTTTAGAGGTACCGGAATGTGCCATTAGTCTAATTTAATTATCATATCTGTTCCTGGCATACAGTGTTTGAAGGCTAGAGATATCTCTGCTAATGATAATTGCAATTAATGTTATTTTCATTTTTTAAAGGTCTTGATCACTTTTTGACAATACTCTTACTGCCCTTTTATTACAATAGGTTAGGACCCACTTGTAGCTGTATCATGATTTAAGCTTGCAGCCCAAGCAGACTCAATAAATACAGAACCCTTTGATACAGCTGAAAAAAAGCTCCCAGCTAGAGAGATTGGAATTATTCAAAGTGATTTGAAATTTGATCAAGGACTCCAAAGGTTTGACAGCCTTATTTTTGGTGTGATTGTGATTTTTGGGCTCATGTTTTAAATTCCAATTGGATCTGAGTTTGCGTTAGCAGTTAAATAAAAAAACATTCAAATTTACTGTAAAATGTAGTCTGTTCACACTTAAATGACTAAACATATAGCATTTAAAAAATGTAATTCCGATAATGAATTTTACACTGTCAGAGTTCAAATTTGAAGATTATGTTCATTGATTCACATATAAATGATTTAAACTCTATACAACTTAGTCATGTAACCTTAAACAAGCTCATGCATATTCGAATTGCCTTGTACATGGATAAACCTGTTCCTCTTGCAAATTACTAATTAAATTGAATAGTAAAAATTATCATCACCAGCATTTATTTATATAGCATCAGCATATTTTTTAGTGCTTTACAAACACAGAAATAAAACAATACTGGGTAATATATACCTACAGAGAGGTAAGAGAGCCCTGTTAGCAAGCTTACAATCTATAGGACAATGGGAGTTTAATATATGAGGTTAAGTGCTACATATTGCATTTTGGTCCATACAGATTGCAAAGGTAAAAAGTGCCTAGTGGGCTATATGATCCAGTAGCAAAACAATGTTGGTCAAAGAATTGTTGTTTGAACTGTGCAGAGGGTGATAATAGGTTACCCTAGAGAGGTTAAGAGGGTAGTTTTGAATTTGATAAGCTTGCCTGAAGAGGTATGAAGACTACAGGAAAGGGAGGGAATTCCACAAAAAGGTTACAGCCAGAAAAAAGTCCTGTACCCAGAAATGGGAGCAGGTAATGAGTGTGGATGAGAGACACAGATCTTGTGAAGAATGGAGAGTTTTAAGTGAATAACGTTCTTTAGAATTTTCAGTGACTAAATCATTGACAACCCTTGTCAGTGTAGTCTTTGTATTTGTAGAGTGTTGGGAATGAAAGTCTGTCTGAAGAGGGTCCAAAAGGAAAGTATAAAAAAGTGTGTGAGGCAATTTTTTCAAGAAGCTTGGAGGGGCATGGTAGTTGAGAGCTGGGATGATAATTTGAGAGAGCCTTGGTCAGAATTGTATTTTTGTCAGAATAATAGCATGTTTGAATAATGATGGATCTATACCAGTAGAAAAACACACAGAAGACAAGAATCTACGGATTTGTGAGGATCAAGAGGACAGGTTGTAAAGTTAGAGGAGAGGAGATACTTTATCTTCATTTGTGGAATCAAATAAGAAGGTGTGCCAGAGGGTGCCAAGAAGGAATTGAGCTTGTTTGTCGATGATCAATATACCATTTCAAGTCAGATCTTATCAATCTTGTCCTTGAAGTAGGAAACAAGATCTTGGGTACTGATAGTAGTTTGAGTCTTTAAGTTGGGAATGGTTGAGAAGAGATTTAAATTCATTAAAAAGACTTTAGTTTTACAAGCCTGAGCAGAAATGAAAGATTGGAAGTATGCTTGTTTGGAAGGGTCCAGAGATTTTTAATAGAAGTGGTAGATAGCAGTAAATGTGAGAAAATCATTAGAAGTACGAAATTTACACCGATGATGTTCTGCTTTGCAAGTAAACTTTTAAAGATGTTGGGTTACCTTAGTATGCCATGGCTGATATTTAAGTCGACACAAAATATTAAGGTAGCTGGAGCCACTTTATCAAGGGCTGTTGCTAGGGTTTGGTGAAAATGAAGTACTTTCATATCAGGAGAAATAATGTCGAATTTGTGGAGAGAAGCTGCTGGAGAGAAGTGGAAAACTTTTGAAACTAAATAGTTAAGATTTCTGCAGGTATGGGGAGGTTTGGTATATTTTGACAGCAGAGAGATTAAAGTACTGGGGGAGATAATGTAAAAGGAGGCTGTAGGAATAAGGACAACACTACTGGAAATCCCCTCACTGCACCCCAGATACTTATCCGAACCTGAGGGACAACTTTGGATAGAAACGTACACTGCTCACAAAGAACCCCATGGTCCATCTTTGTCGTATGGACCCCTCAGCACTTTGGTCTAGGGAAGAATACAGACAGGTTACTGTAGGGTAGAAAAACCAGAGAAAAGGAAAGAGGGTGTCCGAGGCAAAGGCAGAGAGTAGAGACACTTCACTCTACCTCGATAGGCAATACCTCATTTTGTTGTGAACCTGGGCCCGGGACTACAGATATTTTGGATAGGGATAATCCTGCCAGAATTTCCTACTCATTGTGGCACAAGTGAGGGCCCCTACTATGAGTGATGACAACGCAATAAAGTACTCACCAAGGGGTGGTCATCTCCTCTTGATAGCCGTCTGCAACTCAGCAAATTGGACACCTAGGAATAGGGGCAACATAACACACAAGCACAGAAGTGTATCTCCCACACTCGCATTATCTAAAAAGCAGTGTCCTGATACTAACAACCAATTATGTGACCTGAGGCTTTGCAACTATATTGCTACTACCACTAGGTGTGAAGCACTCAATCTAAAGTTCAAGAGGCAAATGACAATTTGCAGACAGAATAACAGATACCAAAAAACTACCTTTAATGGGGACCTGACTTCTGGATCTTGAAAGGAAAATACTTAAACAAGTACCAAACCCACTTGTACCCAGGTGAGACAGAGTAAATGGGGCTTACTGTGGAAGCAAACCTTCCACTGACTAGTGTCAGACGCCATCTCCGTGCTATGTCTGCCGCACAGAGACGGACATCTGCTTCTGTGACAGAGAGCTCGGTTGCCAGGCAAGCGGGCGTACTTCCGGGTCAGCGGTCGCGCGTTCCGTTTCTAAGCAACGGAACGCTTCCCAGTAACTCCGGCGGTGGTGTTTAGCGTCATCACCGCCAATGATTGGACTACAGCTGTATAAAAGCCTCACTCTGGCACATGGAGAGTGCCAGAGTATTAGGTCTCATCCTAGCTCCAGTGTTCCTGTGTACCGTTTCCAGCGCTTCCTGTGTATTACCAGGCTTGTTACTTACTACTCCTATTCTGTGCTCCCTGTGAACTTGACTTCGGCTTGATATTTGATTCTTCCTCCTGTGCTTCTGACCTCGACCCGGCTACCCTGACTATGGCTTTGAACTTTCCCTTGGACATCTCCTGAATTCACGGTTTGGACCCGGCCTGTACGACACCGCTTTCATCTACTGCTTCACTGATTACTCCCTCGGAGGACCGCGACCTGCGTGTTCCCGCAGCTAAGACCACACTTCCTTGTGGGGGTCCCTGGTGAAGACCAGGAACACGTTAGTCTCCGTGCCTCTTTGGTGAGTAGTACAAAAACCAGTAAGCAAATACCCTAATCTGTGACAACTAGGAGGTGTTCACTCTTTCCTCACAGCCAATAGTCACCCCAGCCAATCGAGG
The DNA here is from genome assembly GCF_038048845.1 of Mixophyes fleayi. NCBI lineage: Eukaryota > Metazoa > Chordata > Amphibia > Anura > Limnodynastidae > Mixophyes > Mixophyes fleayi. The sequence continues at coordinate 53,019,250 of NC_134402.1, forward strand.
ACCAGCAAGAGGCAGCACTACGCAGAATGATAGCCGTCTGCAACTCAGCAAATTGAACACCTTGGAATAGGGGCAACATAACACACAAGCACAGAAGTGTATCTCCCACACTTGCATTATCTAAAATAACAACAAAGCAGTGTCCTGATACTAACAACCAATTATGTGACCTGAGACGTTGCAACTATATTGCTACTACCACTAGGTGTGGAGCACTGACCTAGCTCTCAATCTAAAGTTCAAGATGCAAATGACAATTTGCAGACAGAATAACAGATACCAAAAGACTACCTTTAATGGGGACCTGACTTCTGGATCTTGAAAGGAAAATACTTAAACAAGTACCAAACCCACTTGTACCCAGGTGAGACAGAGTAAATGGGGCTTACTGTGGAAGCAAACCTTCCACTGACTAGGAGGTGTTCACTCTTTCCTCACAGCCAATAGTCACCCCAGCAAATCGAGGGCCAGCAAGAGGCAGCACTACGCAGAATGAGGAGTCTTCACCTGGAACAGCTGGGTACTCTGCCAGAACTCAAAAGGAGGCAACCCAATATGAACCAGCAGCAGTAGCCACAGAAAATCAAAAGTAGCTGTGCTGCACTACCAACTGGGAGTCTGCTCAACACAGTCAACCCACTAGCCCTCCGCTCACATGGGGATCAATTAAAGGATGCAGTAATCAATTCCACACTATCAACTACTGTACACCCACAAAATGGCTGCTAGGGAATACACACTACTATACAGCACTATACTAAAGTAAGTACAGTAGAATACCTTAAAGTGGCCACCACACGAATGGTAACTTTATTTCTACACAGGGGAACAGACCATGCATGGTCTCATTATGGGGATTACAACCTATCAAATTCAGGCCTAAATTATTTGGACCATAGGATAATCCTGGCTGTCACTGCTACCTTGGGTTAATACTGGCTGTTACTGCTGCCACAGGTTAAGCCTGAATTACTTGCCACCACAGGCCTAAATCCTGCATTACTTGCCTCACAGGCTATACCTGAGTTAATTGCCACAGGCCTAAAACTTAACTTACTTGCCTCAAAGGTTAAGTTTGAGTTAAAGCCTAATGCCTGAATAAGTTGCTCCTTAAATCGTATGCTCCAGGGCCTTATGCCTACTATCACCTCTCGGGCTTAGTGCCTGGATTTAGCCAAGGGCCTTGTGCCCAACTGTGTGAAAAAAGAGATACAGTGCAGGCGTAAGCCTGGAAGAGGTATACCCACCTTGCTTACCTTACATTGATCTGGCCGTCTCCTTGGGGAACCCTCTCTATTTCTTTGTTGGTACTCCCTGCAAGGATGCTCTCATCCCTTACAAGGGCTCCTTGCCTTCCGCTATGTTCATCTCTAAAGATCGGTGTCTGCTGTCTCTGGACGTGCTGCAACATCTTCTCTCTTTGGCTCCACTGGCGAACAACTGTAACTGCCGAACGAACAGGCTATTTATAAGCCTTCACATGGGCAGGGATTGGTGATGCAGTAAGCCCTGATTTGCTCGTCATGATCCCAAAAATTTGAATGGCTAGAGATTAGTCATGATTGGCTCACCTCTCTGGCCGACAATTGGCTGACAACTGGAGGTGAACCCTGTGAAGCTATCTTATAAGGTCAGAGGCATTTCCATATAGGTGCAAAGCCTTGTTAATTGTATAAGAGACCTGAATCATGCCTCTCCTTTGAGCAATTCTAATAGATTCATGCAAAACGGATCTATTTTTACTTTTCTGTAAAAATAACAATTAGATCTAGTTTGTATTGGACCTATTAGTGCTGACATTAGGGCGAATTTATTGGAATCAGCTTGTGAACAGTATGAATATCTGATATCTTTATTCTCTGGAGAATAAGGCAATACTATTTAGAAGTAATTTGTAAGGATTGTGCTAATTTTCTAAAAGTAACTATTGAAAGTATTACAGAAAATTATATATTGTGGTTGTGGTTTTTCCCTAACTACTGTTCTTAGAACTAACAAAAAGATACATCATATTAATATAATTAGAGTAAGAAATAAAAAAACAAAATCAAATACTCACAGTGAAGCCAATGCAGCATATAAATGCAAAACATTTTTTGGTAATTAGGGTGCACACTATTCAAGAATTATTCCTCCATCTGTATAATAGATCCAAGGAAATGAGAAAGTAGAATCATGGTGGTTCAAGAGATAAACAAGCAGAATGTATGACAAAGCAGGATGACTAAAACCAAACCAAAGAGCAATAATATGCTATGTCATGAGCTTTAGTTAAGTATTAAAGACAATTTGAAGACAAGCTATGTATTATAAGAAGTTCTGAAATAATTACTGAACTTTATGTAAAAGACAGTAACTGTATTTAATAATTAATATACTGCATAAATACATAATAAGATCTCAGCATAAAAAAATAGCCCTTTTGCAATACTTATGATAAGTTCCAATATGCATAAATATGGAGTTCAGAAAAGCAAGCCAAGCAAAATATTATAATATGAGAGGATGGCAAGTCAGGACATCTTAAATCTATTTGTGTAAGGAAGTGCAGTTGCTTGAAGAGAGCTCATTGCTTTTGTATTCCTTGCAACATCCAGCCTAAAAGGAATCTATTACAGAAAGGCTACATGTCGATGTTTAATAAAATATTTGATGATCAATAATTTTCCATAAAATCACCTTTAAGATTTACTGGGTTGCTGACAAAATCTAAATGTTCACTGTTAATATTATTCACCGACACAAACTACTGCATAATTGTTATTAACATTTTCTAAAAATGTAGTGAAAATGCGAGAGTGGCCATGGATTTCAGTTACACACAGATACATGCACAAATAATAAATGTAGAATGCCATATCTATAACAGCATTAACTATATAAGTGGTTGTGTTTTTAATTTTTTTTTTATTGTTCAGTAAAATTTATGAACATACATTCTTCTGTACAGAGATATGAATTAGGCTGTTAGTTCTTAAATTTTATGAAATGGTGATTTTCCTTAAAATAAAGATAATACATATTACTTTACTGTAGGTATTGATGAGATACTGTATTTTTAAACATTCACATACAGGTGGAGTACATTTGTTTTTGATGAGTTGCACAATTGAGTACCTGTATCATGGGTAAACTGTTGGTGGGAAAAGTTCCAGATTATGTTCCAGGAGCTGAAATCATTGAGGGTCAATTTCAGGCAGTAACATGCCACTGAAAGGGAGGAGGGGTGGCCGGTATCATAGGGTGTGATCAGTAATATAAAGGGCATAGTTAGCGCCTTAAAATACGTTTGTTCTGCAACCACCTCCATCTCCATCTCCTCTTCCTTTATATGGCATGTGCTGTGCCGCTAACAGGATGGTACAGGAGGTAAAGTTGTAAGTGGACTGGATTTACTAGTAATTCTTAAAAAAAGTCTGTGCTGTACAGATGGGATGTATTGCCCAGAACCCCCCCGCCAGCCAGAGCCCAAAGCCCAGTGCCCTGTATGACTCCTTGTAGTAACCATACTTCATGATGTTGTTGGATGTTGAATCAGATACATGCAAACACTAGAAGATCCTGTGAGCCAGGTAGTCAGGGTATGTTAAACTGTGGAATGCATTATGTGGATTAACTCCAAACAGCGAGCTCTTTTTAGAAACATCATGTGGAGTGACACTTACTACTTTAAAGCATACAATTTCTGATAAGGTGGATATGGATCCAGGAGCAGCAATGGAAGACCCAGCAAACACCACCTGCGTTTGTAAGTAAACTGACTGTGTGTTACTTAATGAAATATTGCTTTGGTTTGAACTGTGAACAGTAACATCTGGATTAGTACACTAGTGGTTAATTTTAGGAACCCCTAAGGTTTACACTTCAGAACATCCTTAATCTTGGTCAACTCTATGCTGTATAAGACTTATATAAGACACTTACCCTCATAGACCCTCATAGACCCTCATAGACCACTGACTTATCAACCTTTATATCCGTTTATACAATAAATAATGTTGCAATGGTTGTGGGAAATATTTGTATATTTATTAAATGTAAATTCATTGCTGGGGCTGTTTGGGGTGGAGAAGAAAATAGGTTTATTTATTAAGTGGAAATATTATTAATTTAATATTTGGGCTGGTTTTTAAACGTTATTAAATGTGGGTGTTACTGATTCAATGCCAGGGCTGTTAGGGCTTCCTATGTTTCATGTACCTGGCTTATTTTCAAATAGCCAGGATCCAGACAAATTGAAACTGAGCTTAAGACACCAGCAGCCGCAGGCAGTAAAAGCTGCAAGAACTGGTAGGAGAGAGCAGGACAATCTGCTACCTCTGTGTCCACTTGTCCCAGGGAAATTGATGGTCGAGTAGTAGGAGGTGTGCCCTGTCTGTTTCATTTGTACTGGGTTCCATAATTGTAAAGGCAACCCTATACATGTGTACCACACTAAATGGTTCATGCAGGGAAGGTAAGAGCAAAATGCAAATTGCTTACATTTCATTAAGATACACTTTAAGAATATATTGCGGCACCAAGCAGAATAAACAAATCAAAAATAAAAGAGTTTCCCCTGCTATAATACTAACCAGCCCCAGTACAGGACTAAATTCCCTATGAGCATCAGGCCCACACAAAAAATGTGGCCCCCGTGAGGGAAAAACAGCCCGGTGCTGATAACACTAGGACTATTCCCAAACCCCTGGACAGGTGGGTGTGGGTTAATAAGTAAAATTAATTTAAAGGTAAATAATTTTACCATGGTGCACTACATATCCCAGCATGCCCTGACCCCCTTAAAGTATATGAGTATGTTTTAGTACTACAACTGTATGTTGGTGTTTTTAACCATCATACACATACCTATAGCTACCAGAGCATGGTGGCACTTGTAACTTACAAGTGCCAGCCTGCACCTGCCATCCAGGGCCTGCTGTGCACCTTGAAAAAATGCAATATCCGTGCTGGTGATGTTGATCTTGCACCATGTGGGAAGCAGCTAGAACAGAATTGCCTTCTAAGAGGTGTATCTGCATCTGCTTCCACCTCTACATGCTCAGCAAAGTGTTTAATGCCCTTACTGTACTCGGACTATACCAGAGTGCTGCAACGGCCAGAAAAGACTTAGTTTACACATAAACCAAACGCTCATTTTGTGCTTTACAGTTGTACTTATTAGGCTCTATATTTGTAAACTAAGTTTATTATTTACATTATAAATATAGCATATTTGATCCCCAACACTACTATTTCTGCTTGCAGTCTTTACATAATGCTGCTGTGGAAAACCAAAAGGAGAAATGGTAGCATGACAATCTATATAGGAAATTGATTTCTGTCCCAAACATTATGATAGTAGCCCTATAATATTGGCCTGTTTAATAAATAATAATACTGATATTATTCTAGAGACCATTGGAGCACTTGGGTCACTTAGTAAAGCAAGTGTTAATGCTCTCTGTTGCAAGGAGACAGGAAATTATAGGGACTGATCAAAGGTGTTTGATTACAGAGCAGGAGTTCATAAAATCAGAAAGAACAAACATTGTCATCATCATCACCATTTATTTATATAGCGCCACTAATTCTGCAGCGCTGTACAGAGCACTCACTCACATCATTCCCTGCCCCATTGGGGCTTACAGTCTAAATTCCCTAACATACACACACACACAGACTAGGGTCAATTTGTTAGCAGCCAATTAACCTACCAGTATGTTTTTTTGAGTGTGGGAGGAAACTTCAGCACCAAGAGGAAACCCACACAAACACGAGGAGAACATACAAACTCCACACAGATAAGGCCATGGTCAGGAATTGAACTCATGACCCCAGTGCTGTAAGGCAGAAGTGCTAACCACTGAGCCACTGTGCTGCCCACACATGATGATCTAACAACTTGGTGTATATTTAATAAACTGCGGTTCCTATGAACAAAGCCCATCGGGTAAGTAGTGTGGCTCTACAAAGTAATGAGGAGCGGAACAGTATGCGGAAAGATGGGGGTATACTTTTTAGACATACTGCTCCATAATATAGGAAACAAGTCCTAGATTACATTCCGAATAATAACTCACATACATTCAATCTATATAACAACAATATATACTGTCAATTATTGCTGTATTAAAACAAGAGTAATATTGATGCTAGTAAAATATTGTTTAAAGTCATTATGTTGAAAACTATAGGGCTTCTTTAGCAATACAGTAATTAGGTGCAAAATTTGCACTATGGTTTAGTGAATAAAACAGAGCAAGCAATCAGTCACTTGCTTTAATTTTGGAACTTGCACTAAACGGATAAAAGATAATTGCTGATTGGTTCCTGTGGTATTTGCATCCATTGTTTGCAAATGCATCCTTATGGAATGCATGCTTTGCTTTACAACAAGGATCGGCAGTAATAGCTGTGCTGTTCATCAAGCATGGAATTTGCACAGCATGAATAATTGATAGACTCCCATTTTTGTGAAACTGCTTCATTTCATTGGATCTCTAGTTAACTGTTTTACCTACTGGCAAATGTAAGACTAACATCTGAAGTGTATTGACTATAAGTATGTAGCTAGACTTCATATAATCTTTGACTCATCATATATGGCACCACCTCAATTCAGGAAATATATCAGGCTTGTGCACAAGACTTACCTATATTATTAGAAACCCTCTTCCAGAGCGTTATCCTTTTCATTGTCTGCAACTCTGCAATCATTGGCGTTAAATGTCAGTTATAGGGCCAATATATTTTATTTTCTTGTAGATTGCTTATCTGACTTTTTCTTATTCTCTTTTAGGGGTATATTTACTAAACTGCGGGTTTGAAAAAGTGGAGATGTTGCATATAGCAACCAATCAGATTCTAGCTTTTATTTATTTATTGCATTCTACAAAATGATAGCTAGAATCTGATTGGTTGCTATAGGCAACATCTCCACTTTTTCAAACCCGCCATTTAGTAAATCTAGCCCTTAGTCTCTCTCTTTACACACTTTCTCCGAATCTCCCTTTCCACATTCCTGTAAAACATTTTCATCACTGGAGAGCAAATGTGTTCTGCCACAGATTTCCATCAGGAGTAAGCCATAATGCTTAGAAAACACATTACACAATAAACATGACATTAAGAAGGAAATTTGTAATCATAAATTCCAATAGTCACTTACTCTCTATTGTTAGTTTAGAGGGTTTTATATCACTGGAATAGGACTTTTAATAATTTTGATTTTTTGTTTTGCACATAATTACTTAATATATTCCTTTTAATATGTACTCGGTGTGTCACTTGCTAATGGTCCTAAATTTGGTGCAACAGTCACAAATTACATCAACCAAGGGCGCAAGGACCTCTTTGGTGGTATGACATTGAGTAAATGTGGATGTGATTAGGTGTATAATGGCAAGGCGGTGGGTGGATCAGGGGTAAGCTGATTTTGTAACCTATAATGATGTCTAACTCAATTCACAGTCAGATCGTCCAAACCGCAGCAATGTAATTGTGATGTCATCAAGAACTGAATGGGGTTCAAGAACTGCTAAGGGTTCATATCAGAATATGAGAGAGCAGACCCAGATCTCTATTTCATTCTAACAACAATAGACCATTTTTGATAGTAGCCGCTGACCTAGTGGCTAGTAGCCGCCATGCCAGATGTCTTACATAACTTTTTTGTTTTTTTACAAGTGATCTATTGCTACAAAGTGTTGCAAGAAGACATGAATCATGTTCACTCTACAAAGATATGGGCCCCAAAATTAAAAAAGGTAAAAAAAATAAATAAAAATAGACTTAATAAGGTTCCTATCTCTACCTCAGGGCACTTCCCAGGCTACCAAAATCAGGTCACCCCTTCTCCAAAGTACACGGATTTGGTATTCCTATGCTTGGGAGACCTTGCAAGAAACATTTTGAGGTTCCTTATAAAAATCATATAAGCAGTAAGAAATGATGACTATACTTATTTAATTGCCAAACAGGACTATATAACTGTACTAATAGTAACAATTTACCAAAATAAATTTGCTAACGGTAATTTTAAAGTATGTGACATTTGAAGTTTTTACAACTAAATCGTGCAGTGTAAACTTCAGAATTTATCTGTATTCTTTTTTGCCCTGCTTTCAAAATATGTAATAATAGAGATTTCAAAACGAGCCAAAATGTAGACAATATAATTCACTTTAAAAATGGAAAGACTAGTGATATATTGTTGCTGATTACTTTGAGAATGCCCATCCATCTTCAAGGGCCAGAAGAGCAGGTCAAGGACTTCAGGGAAATATTATACTTTTAAAATATTGCTGCAAATCAAGCGATGGTCAATTGATCATGAGAGATGCACTTGATGTGATATATTAAGCAAGCTGTTTTAGATGTTTACCACTGACACATTTTTAGATAAACCCCATAAATCACTGTGATATAAACATAAACCACACATATTCAAGTAATCCACAGTTGCTTCAATCTAAGGATACAGATATATAGAAATGCCTGAAATGTAATGACATCCAAGCAAAGGCTTTATGTTGCCAATATAAAACACTGACATATTAAAAATATATTTCTTATAGGGATTTTGTTTATGATGGCAATCTATTAAAATGTTGTTTGTTAGAATGGATAGAAACAACAGCGCTGATATAGATATGTGGCAGCCCGTATGTGGCTATTCCTATCCACAAAGGAGTAAAAATGAGCTCAATATATATAGTACAATGCCACAACTGACGGCGCCTAATATCGTAACACACAAATTTTCACGGTTATAACAAAAAACGACATATAGGCAAAAATGGTCCTAAATAATGGCAGCTCTTAAAAGTCGTTTGTTCCAAATGTATAGCCCCTTTTTAATTCCGTCTGGATCCACACGAAAAACCCCCCTTAGGGAGATGTACTCACCAGAAATGGGTAGTACATCAGCGTGTATGACTCTCCCACGGTCACTCCGTTTGTTCCGTGAACCTCTCCACAAACTATAGTTAGGATGACGCCCTCTGCTGTGAATCCAATCATCGGACAGGGAAAGAAGATGGGGGGAGTGGTCACGTCTTCCGTTTTTTCACTGATCCACGATCCTCTGTATTTCGACCACGATTTTCCTTTTGTAACCTCAGCAAATGATATCCATGTGTTTCTCCCGCAATCACTTGCTTAAGTTCTGATATACCGAGTTCCTTGTGATACGGATCCACCGAATATGATGTTAAAACGGGGAATACAAGGAAATGCTAATAGTGCATTAACTCTTACATAAAATGGTTTATTCAATAAAAAAGGACATACACAAATGTATCATACGATAAACAATCCTCTCATCCGATGTACCCTTACCCGCATTTTGTGTGGATCCGGACGGAATGTATAATCATTAAAAAGGGGCTATACATTTGGAACAAACGGCTTTTAAGAGCTGCCATTATTTAGGACCATTTTTGCCTATATGTCGTTTTTTTTTATAACCGTGAAAATTTGTGTGTTACGATATTAGGCGCCGTCAGTTGTGACATTGTACTATATATAAAATGTTGTTTGGTTTGATGTGTTGAATCACTGAAACAATAACATTGTTCTGCAATGATTATGTGGACAGTATGCTGAGTTCAGTATGCTAAGTATTCATGTTATACATATATCAGGAGGTTAATTGAAAGCACCGATAAACCCTAAAGATATAATTTACAGATATGAAGCAAGATATTAATATACATAGCTCAATTTTAACCTGACACTGCATTGCACCTCTGTTGAAAAGTAAAGCTCCAATATAGACAGCTGAAATCCTCACCTACATCTTTAGGATAGTGTCTTAGGGCTAGATTTACTAAGCTGCGGGTTTGAAAAAGTGGGGATGTTGCCTACAGCAACCAATCAGATTCTAGCTATCATTTTGTAGAAGGTACTAAATAAATCTAGCCCTTAATGTCATCCGATAGCAGGCAAAAAGGTAAAGCTTCAAAATGTTAAATTGCTGTGACATTACTGGCCTAGTCTCTGTATCCACCATGAGCAGAGAACATCTCTGCAGAGCAAGACTGCCTTCCTGTCAATCATTATCTACCTGCTTAGTTAAAGAAACACCTTCCATACTTACATGGCAACCTACTGCAAAGAGATGGAAGAGAAACATATTTAGTTTATGGGCAGCACTGTGGCTTAGTGGTTAGCACTTCTGCCTCACAGCGCTGAGGTCATGAGTTCAATTCCCGACCATGGCCTTATCTGTGTGGAGTTTGTATGTTCTTCCCATGTTTGTGTCGGTTTCCTATTTGTGTTCTGGCTTCCTCCCACACTCCAAGGAAACATAGTTTTAGGTTAATTAGCTGCTATCAAATTGACCCTAGTCTCTCTCTCTCTCAAAATTTAGGCTGTAAGCTCCAATAGGACAAGGACTGATTTGAGTGAGTTCTCTGTACAGCGTTGCGGAATTAGTGGCACTATATAAATAGATATATGCTGTTAAATATGGACTTCTGGTACGAGTACATCCATATGTTATGTTAAATGGATTTTTTACATGTTTTTAGTTTTTTATTGAAGTATGTCAGCTTTTATCTGGTTAATGCACTAGATTCTGTTATTTATTTTTTTGTAATTCATGATATTGGACATGGATGAGAGATCTTTACCAGGGGAATCCATGAGAGAGGGACATCTAAAGAAACTTTGAGAAGGCGTGTGATCTTGCAAGTATTTCTAAGCATACATCCTGAGGGGGCTTAGTGGATACTACAATCACAGGGTTTTTTCTCTATATCGGTTCAACACGGGAACAAGATTACATCATCTGTCAAATGGTGGTGGACTATATTATATATTTTATATGACATATTGCACTATGTTGTATTCTGTTTTTGTGTCTCATTATCTGTGAGTTTTGGGAAGGATATCATCATTCATCAGTTTTAAAAAAAAAATCGCTTGAAAGCGTGCATTCAAGTTGAGGAATACCCAAGTGTACAAAGAGGGGAGTGCAAGTATATATATCAATTTTTTATTGTTGTTTATTTCTTTGGAATATTTGGTGGATATTCAGGATACAGACGCAGCTGCATACCTTAGTGGAGCGCCCGATATAAAGTCTATTGTTGTGTTTATATATTATAAATAGATGTTGATGAAGATGATGAAGCTAAGTAAAAAAATCACCTCAGTAATTCACATCACTTGATACATATTAATGTTATATAGTTGTTTTGAACGTAATGTTCTTGCACTAGTGGAGCACAACACTTTTCATACCAAACAATAGCTATACATGATTCAATATTGATTTTTTTAAGCATATAATATGTTATGGTCAATCTCAACAACTTATTTGAAAGCCATTGTTTTCTGCTCCATTTAGCCATTTTGCTGCGTTTGTGTGTATGTGTGAGGGGGGGAGGGTTATCCAGGGTCTAATTAATTGCCATAACAGTAGTCAGTACATTGAATTATCACAAGCGTGATAACCATTTCCATATTTAACCTGGCCGATCAAAGTCAAGAAAAAAGTTGTCTTGAAAACCTCCTCTAACTTTGATGTTCTAGGTACCCAGGTTTTCTTAACCCTTACCTCTTCATCTGTTCTAAAAGATCCAGAACTTTTTGAGATACATTGAGTGAGAGCACAAAGGGTCTAATGTAAAGTTGGATGCAAGTCCAAGTCATCAGCTCTAACTTTTAGCCAAGGATCCATCTCGTTTGCACAACAGACTGAGAGGGATCCCCCCCTTGCACCTCTCTGCACTTAAAGAGGTGGAATGGGTAAGGTAGAGAGCGAGGCTATCAATGTAAAGGAGTGTTCATGCACTTTACCCTTTACATGCTATGCTGAGTTTAGAGCAGCCACAGATAGGTCTCTAGAAGATGTATCTATTGTGGGTACTTTCTCCTTGCTGTATTGAAAAAAATAATAATTATATTTTTTTTAAAAAAATGTGTGCACCCCCTCCCAAACATCTTTACCAAGCCTTGTGCTGTTTGGGGGGTAAAATCACACCTTTACCCCCCAAACTGGCCCATGAGGCATGTTTGTGAAATTTACATTATATTCTAGGTTGCATGGATCCTGTGTAAATTCCAGGATGCAATCTACACTGAAATTGTGTCCAACTCTACATTATGCCCAAAGAGACTAACGTTAACTATTCGTTTAAAGTGGTTACTAAAATATTTCTGCACAGTGATTAATGCAAGACACTAAGTTATCAAGTATTTGTGTGCTACATGACAAAAAAAACAGTATTTTCTTTATGTGCAAAACAATAAACTAATTTGGAACCCCTTGCATTTTAACATGGTTTGTCCAGGAGCAAATTTACTCCTTTTTTGCCTTGCTCGTCTTAAGGCCCTTTCAGTAGATAAATACAATGGGCATGAATCATTAATGAGAGCAAAAAAAGAGTAACTTTGCACCTGCAAACAGCTGAAATTAGTTGGAAGAAGTTAAGGGTCAGAGGCTGCTATATATTATAAAAATCTGCGCTAAGCAACAAAATTTACCCCAGATAAGTGACATTCATTACAGTGAAGTACAGGGGAGAGATAGCTCACTGCAGGACTGGGCCTGTGTAATAGGATGAGACAAGGAGGAAAGTGTGTACATGTGTAACTTCTTCAAATCATATTCCGCCAGGATAAAGACAGACTAGAGATTGTGCTTATTAGAAAAGTGAGAGATATTACATTGTGTCACCATTAAAAGAGATTTATGTTTGACAAAATTAAGGAAAATTGACACCAGCGACTTTATTCTGGAGCCTTTTCTACCATAGTCTACTGTTTCTGGGATAGAGAAGGGGAGAGATATTTGCTTGTCATTAATGTGGACGGGAGTAGAAATAACCCAGCTAAGCGTGTGTGGCCTCTTGCTTTCCTCATTCTTTTCTTTTGATATGAATGAGTGCTCTGTACAGTGCTGCGGAATTAGTGGTGCTATATAAATAAATAGATGATGATGATGATGACAACTGTCCCCATAAACTCTTTGGTTATTGTTTAACGATTGTTTGTTTCTTCTAGTAAAGCCAGTTACAAAGTAACAAAGAAGGTAAAGCTGTTAACTGCACCATAGAGACAGAGGTGATTGGATGCTTAGCTGAAAAGCAGAGAATCCTGTAAATGACTGGGGTTCCCCTTTAAGAGAGGCTTCTGTGGAGAACAGGAGAACCATTATTACACTGTTAGTGAAGGTGTAGGACTAAAAGAAAAACACAAAAAAAAAGTTTAATTATTCCAATGTCATTCAGCGCTCTTTAATGTAGATAGAGTTCAAAAAAAGTGCATACTGTAATACGTAGTACAATAATAGTACTCATAAATCCTCTAAAGACATAACCAAACCAAACTGTAAAAGATCCCAATCTTGACTGTTTTAATAACTCTCTGAGCTCAACAACTGCAATGACTTTGAATTATCAGCAGAGTTACTTCTAAAATAAGATACACTGCAGCTTCCTATTTTTAAGTTCTAAGAGTTGTGACTATGCAGTCTCTAGAGAGAGTTAGTATGTCAAGATCTTGTTAGGGATGAAGGTATATATGCCCCTTGTGGAAAGTAGTGCAAATAAATTATACAATTTATACAGTGCATTATGTTATTTCGCTATGTAAAATAGATCTTAATTGTTCTTAAGAGTTTCTAACTAAATTACTATTATATTTATTGCATAAATTAATATTCATGGCAATGTACTTGCTTAATATTAGCAATAATTAGATCAATTAAGTTCTATTTAGATGGATGAAAATTATAATTCTTTCTGACTGCTAATTTAATATGCAAAGGAAAGTATACCACAAAGAATTCTATGCTTTCTTATTATCTACGTATACAAGATTGATAATTTATATTTGTATACAGGGTAAGCATTAAATGATAAATTAAAAACAGTAAATGGTGAAAACTGTTACCGGTTAATGTGTTAATTTGATGGAACTATATTAGGTAACAAGTTTAAATAACTTCATATTACAAGTTCATGTAAATGAGATACTGTAACACTGAACACCCACAAATATATACATAAAAGTTCATGAACCTGTTAGTACAACAGATTTCCACTGCTACAACAAAATAAATCCTACTGTGAATCTGTAAACGAAATACAGCACTCAGAACTTTTAAAAAATCACTAAAAAAAATGATTCACTCTGCTTACTAGCAGGGTTCTTGCTATAGATTAATTAAGATGCAGACATTTGGTTCTTTGAATTTTTAGGCTTGCCAGAATTTTTTTTTACTCAAGCACTTGTAGTAATGATTTCTTTTTTAACCATTTCAGTCCTCTATGGTTTTGTTATCATGACATGAATGAGATGAGCAAGGCATTGTTGGCAACAGCAAAGTACCTTGTATGAAATTTCATAGGGACTGTGTGCCGCCAGCCCCCCTCTGTGGATGAGCAGAAAAAGGGCTGTTTGCCGTCACTGAAGAGGGAGTGGCCACAGCATGTTTGGGGCATGGCTGCAACTCTTTGGACATGACATATTATGTGATAAAGCTGTGTTACTCTCATCTATCTGTTATTATTGGTACTGAATTCTTGTCTGGATCCTGGAATGTTGAGACATGTTGGTAAATGTATAACTACATGAAATATGGAAAGTGGAGCAATAACTGAACACAGTTCATAATACAGATCACAATGTATATAATACATACATTATAATAAAACACAAACCTCTCTAGCTATATCACACCCTTCTCAGCCACATCCTGCTAGCCCCAGCTACATCCCTCCCTCCCCAGTTACATCATGCCACCCTCTAGCCATAGAATGCCACCCCACAGCCAACAGCACGTCACCCCTAAACCACATCATGCTACCACCAGCTACATCATTTCCTACCCAGTTATATCATGCCACCCTTCAGCCACATAAAGTCACACCCCCAGTCATATCGCAAAACCCCGCAGCCACATCACGACACCCAGCATCTATTTCATGACACCCCGCAGCCATATCACAACATCCCCCTGCCACATCACAGCACCTCCACCAGACACATCACGACAGCCCCACAGACACATTAAGACACCACTCCCAGACACATTGGGCCCGATTCCTTAAGGAAAGTAAATAATAAAAAATGGAAAAATGAAAAAACTTTGCACTTTGACAAAACAAAAAAAAATTAAAATGTGGGGACAGATTTATAGGGCATGTCATTGATCAACTTTAAATTCCAATTGTAAAAATAAAGCTATCAAGTATTTGTGTACTACATTAAAAGAACAGCCAGTATTTAACTTATGTGCAAAATTAGAAACTAATTTACACCCCTTACATTGTAACATGGTTTGACCAGGAGAAGATTTACTCCTTTTTTGCCTTACTTTCCTTAATGAATCAGGCCCATTATGACAACTCCTCCCCAGGCAGATTATGACACTCCCTCCACAGACACATTATGACATCCCGAGCCCACTGTACTTACCTATACTATGCTGGTGTGCTGACATCCATCAGGGTGGGAACTTCCTGTAGAGTTAGCAGGGAAGATCTTAATCTTGTCAGTGTCAGGCGCAGTCCCCGCACTTCCTGTATGTGCCGGGGATGTCTGCCTGTCTCCCTTCGATACCTGCGTCCCCTTGCCTAGCAATGGGACCCCCAGAATCTGATTCTGTCCAATCAGGGCTAATATATATATATATATATATATATATATATTTATATTTATATATATATATATATATATATATATATATATATATATATATATATATGTGTGTGTAAATATATATATATTATTATTATTATCATTTATTTGTTAGGCGCTACAAGGTATCCGCAGCACCGCACACAGTACTAACAGTAGACTATACAGGGTGAAACCATACAGAACAATGAACAAAAAGTACCAATACTTCAGAAACTCCGGCTAGTCATATGCAGTAAAGACGGAGTGGAAGAACAGGTATGGAGACAGGAGGGGAGGGGGCCCTGCTCATATGAGCTTACATCCTAAGGGAGGGTAAACAGACCAGGCACAAGAGGAGCCAGTTGAGGCAAGAGGAGAGAAGGGAGGACGAACAAAGGGAGGAGATGGAGGTTAAGTAGTTGGTTGGTAGGCTTTGAGGAATAGGTGAGTTTTGAGTGCACGTTTGAAGGAGCACAGAGTAGGAGAGAGACGGATGGAACGAGGGAGGTCGTTCCAGAGAAGGGGGGCTGCACGGGAAAAGTCTTGGATTCTGGAGTGGGAAGAGGTGATAAGGGTGGAGGAGAGGCGGCGATCGTTGGCCGAGCACAGGGAGCGGGCAGGAGTGTGAATGGAGAGGAGGTTAGAGATATAAGGGGCAGTAGAGTTGGAGAGTTGGAGATATATATATATATATATATATATATATATATGTATATATATATATGTATATATAAAATGTCTATGTATATATATATATTATATGATATAAATAATTACATTGGTTGGTTTTATATATATATATATATATATATATATATATATATATATATATATATATTTATTTTATTTTTTTTATTTATTTATAGAGGTTAATTATACTAGTTTCCTCACCTTACAGTGATGAAATATGATAGAGAGAGGTACAGTGTTGGTTTATATCTAGAGTGATACAAGGATTTTGATGTAACACACATATATACGTACATTTATCAATGAGCACATAATCCCCTTTTTTATTCATTTGCAATGTGAAGGAGGGATAACCTTGGATATTGCAGTCCTGGAAAGCCTTGGATAGAGTGCAACCCATTATCCAATATATATATATATATATATATATATATATATATATAGATTGGATAATGGGCTGGTTTCAAGCTTTTCCAGGACTGCAATATCCAAGGTTACCACTGTACCTCTTTATATCATATTGATGTCATCACTATAAGGTAAGAAAACGAGTATAATAAACCTCTACATATATATAATCAACCAATGTAATTATTTATATCATATAATTTCATAGGTTGGTACTAGTTAAATTAATTCATTTATTGCACAAATCATGACCATCATATATACAATATACATATGAATATATCATAAAACTATCTACTAAAAATCATCTACTAAATCCAAAATGTATAAGTGATTAAAAAAAACCTTGTTCAAGTAAAACCATGAAGCAGCACTGTAAAAATATTGCACATTAAAAATGACTGATATTCAAATAACCAGTAATTTCCTGATGATAGTGATTAGCAGCATAGGTCTAAACAGACAAAAGGAGGCTACAGTTGTCTAGTTGATGCTGACGTTTTTCATTCCAACGAACCAAGATATATTGATTTAGTCCAAATCACATCAATACAGGTAATCAATCCTTGTGTGGCAATGTCCACAATGTCCACATTAACCATAATGTTTAGTCTCACTTGAATTGTCCACAGCACTTATAGTAGACCCAGCCTGATATTCAGTTAAGAAAGGGATCACATTACCAGGGCAGAAATACGTGTTGTTTATCCTGTTGTTCTACTTTGGACTGGGTACCCAGCACATCTGTGTCAATACACTGTGAGCTGTAAGTTCTATTGGAGTGATATTGTGCGCGTTCCACTGTGGAATGCATGCTGCATCTTCTGCTTTCTGTGTGTGCTACATCTCCAGAAGTGCGTGTACCTAACGTGTTTTGTTTGCTTAGGACTTTCTCAAGGGCTTGTTTTTACAGTGTGGCTTGTCAATACTATATATACTGTACCTAAACGTCCTAATTGGTTCATTTACAGTTTTCTGTTACCATGATACTAACATTAATTATCGGACATTTAACTAACATATCTCATACGGTTAAAAACACATATTGACTTGCTTGTCTTAAATAGACATATCACCTGATAATGATTGGATAAATGTGTGAGTTTGAACAAACATTTAAAATCAGGTCGTTCACTTCATGATTTAGAGGTAACTAATAATTTAAATACTTAAAATTCAAATATATATTCATAATAAAATGTAAATATTAACTATATGCTGTTCGTTCAAAGTCTTAATACTTTATACATCTCAACTCCCTAAATTGTAGATTAGTACTTCAAAATAGGTGTTGTGATGCAATTATAGTACCTACCATGCCTCCCTTAATTGCTTGGTTCTAAAGAACCTAATATATTTGTTACACTAAATGCAAATAGTAGGTGTGAGAGATATAATCATTGCTCATAATATGTATTCATAATATATGTTCTTGCCAAAATAGATGAAGGTATATTTAATTGTAAAAATAATAATAATAATAATAATAATAATTCTGTATTCAAATGGTGTATATAAATATGATAATTATCCATAGATTCATTGGATGTTATATAGATATCTGGTCTAATGGCTATGCCAACGAGATTTTCAACTGCCCTTTTTTTCTTGAATTAAATTGTCTTTGCCTTTTTTTTTTTCACAAAATGTCATAAATGCTCCCATGGGCCCTCTTACCACTCTGTGTGTCTGTATTACCTAGTATTGCTTTATCACTCTGTTTGTCCCCAATTGTAAAGCACTTCAGGATTTGCTGGTGCTTTAAAAATAAATCTTGATGATAGATTCTAGGTATATTTTGAATTCATTGTATGCATATTGATTGGCCGTTTCTCAGAGCTTTCTTTTACTTCATTTTGGATATTCCCTGTGCATGGAAGGACCCGGCTTCCCTACAGCTTTGGGTTTAGACCAATCAAGTGCACAAATGGCCAGAAAATTACCTTGCACCAATATGACCTTTTTTTTTTTACTGAATTTATGCTCCCATTTATCATAACCATGTAGGTTTTAGTCAATATTTTCTCTGTTTACTTTTATGTGATGATTGGGTCAACATATACTGTACAATACAATACTGTATTAACGTAAATGTACACCATCACTAAAAGATTATCAAATGCAAATAGAAGATATATAATTTGAGCAATCTTTGTCATCCTGACTTGTCTTTGATGTCTGTCCCACCAAAGATTCCCTTCAGACCAAAATACAATATAGATTGATGTCCTGTCGCTAAAAGATGTCATTTCCTTTAAATATATTCTTTAAATGATCTCAGGCTCCTCTATTGTGGAGGTGTCAGTCCACTCTCCTTTCTTATAGATTTGCTTCTCTGAATATCCAATTTTATTTTCTCCTTGTCCTCAAGAATGTGTTTGCTACATTGACCAAATTAATGCGGCTTTTCGCTATTTTCTTAACTTTATGCCTTTGACAGCTGCCATGACTTTTGCCCATTTACCATTTTAGACCATATTGTATCACAAAGGCCAAATCTGGAATTGACCTCTATGTAACCACTATTGCTAAATGATTTGTTCTAAGGGCATGACCCTAGTGGTATTTTTCACATACATGAATATAAAATGTTAGGTATTATTATGTATTATGTTATTTATGTATTCCTTTCTCTAAGCTACCGTTTGTACAGTAAATTACAAAAAATAAGTAAGTATATGTGAATACATATACAGTACACTTTCAGCAGTAAAACAGAGAACGTAAATCATCCATTATTTGATTCACCTGACTGCATTATTGCGAGAACAATGTTCTAAAATATTAAAATATTATTTGGTAACATATCCTATTACTGGGAATACTTAAATAACAACTATTCTTTACATGTTTTACAATCAATCATTTGGGGACTTACAGTAGATTTATGCAATGAGACCCTTCCCTGTATTTCATGTCTTGCTTGTTTTGTGTATTATCTTATAAGCTCTCCTTCTCACCATTGTAACACATGCCATTGGTCTTTTGAACCAAACTGGCCTTTTACTTTGTGATGTCATCAATATTTAATAGCGATTTCATGATCAATTTGTTTGTCTCAATATTAAAGTCACTAAATTAATGACCATTTATTAATGAAAGATGATACTTAACAAAGAGTTGCAGCAGGTTGTACGGTGCATTGCTAATCAATACAGATTTAAAAGGTAACTTGCTCGGAAATCTTAATTACAGTTATTGAAAAAGCTGAAGGACATTTTTCCTAATTACACAAAAGATTAAATGTCTCTGGAAATTTTAATTACTAATTGTGAATATATTAAGAATGCATTTTGCAGCAGTTAAATTAATAAAATATGTATAAATTGTTATTATGAAAGATTTGCTAACCCACCAAAACTGAAATTTTCAGACATGATCCATGAAAGCAAAATACATTGTTCGGAGTTAACCTGATATTCTACTGCGTCTCTGATAAAATGTAAAGTATTACCTCCCCACTCCATTAAAGGCAGATGAAGAACCGCCCGCATCTTGCTATATCATCACGGGACCTCTATCTTTGTATGAATTAACCAATTTACACAGTGCATTTCAGTGGAGCAATTTCGCAAAGTGCATTTAGTGGAGCAATTCTGCAAAGTTATCACTTACATTCTGCCCGTTTTCCTAGAGATTTGCCTGCCTCTAAACATGACAACAAGCTTGCTGATGAGCTTTAGAGAGCAAAATGCTTATATTTAGATCATTTTTAGCTGTTTGGGCTATCTCGCTTATCAGAAATACCTCTATTTATCTGTCTATTACTATTATTACAATGGCATTGTATCACTCAGAAATATATCAGAAATATATCCATGATGATGAAGATTTTCAGATGTTCTATAGTGCTAAATGGACCAGTGAAAACACAGCTATAAAGTGTATTGGTCCACCTGTAAGAGTGGGTAGGTAATAGATTACCTACTGAACCAGTGAATCTATCTATCTATCTATTTATCTATCTATCTAGCTTTCTATGTTAATGAGACTTTATTCATAAAAAATCAAGGTGAAGATACTAATATGAGTAGCATTGATTAAAGTACAAATAGATTGCTTAATAGAGGTCCTTCAAATGATGAACAAGAGCTGGAGTGGAAGATTTTTGATTGATTAAGGATTTTCTATAGCTATACATGCCATTTAAAATCATAAAAAAATATGCATAATATCGTAGGTTCAGTTATTTGCGATGGCTTAAAATAATAAGTGCATGATTAGCTCATATTTCAGAAAGTATTCTTTTTATTCTGTACCTTTTTGGGGATAATAAATATGAAATGACCATTAAGAGGATGTTTTAAATTTATTTTTGGATTGTTTATTATAAATGTTAGTGGTGCTTTTCTGCAAAATGTTCTACAACTAGTGGTTTTAGAGCGTAGCCATAAAGTATAAATCATAGCAACATTTTTTTCATATGCACATTTTATTTTATTATAATTATTTGCAATATCGGCGACTTTCAAAATCTGCTTTAATACATTTAACCCCTGGAGGGGTTAATAAGAGAGGCATGGAGGGTGCAGCAATCAGAGAGACATGGAGGGGGCAATGAGGGAAACATGGAGGAGTCTGTAATGCGAGAGGCTTTGAGGAGTCTGGAATGAAAGAGAGGCATAGAGGACTCTGAAATGAGACAGGCACGGATGAATCTGGAATGGGAGAGGCATGGAGAGGGCTGTAATGAGAGGCACAGAGGGTTTGCAGCATGCCCTGGCACCCAGGGTCCACTGGGACCTGTACTGCACCAATATGAAATATAAATAAACCAGATACCTCATTTCCCAAATAATTTTATTGGGAAAAAAGCAAATAACAGTAATACTCACCAACATTTGTGTTCTTCATTTATAATCATTCCAATGGTCTGTGTTTGTCCCCCAAAAAACCTAATGAAAGTATTCCAAACGTCTGTGGCTGTCCATAAAGAAAAACTAGTAAACTTAATTACAGGTTGGCAAAAGAAAATCTTCTTTTCCTCCAGCTTGGATAACCCAAATAATCCACCGAACCACGCAACAAAAACAAAAAAAACATAATATTTGCCGTACACTAGTTCCTGTCTGCAAAAGCTCCCAGCACAAATGAAAGAATGACAGTCACTAGGTCTATTTATCAACCTGGGGGTTTCCCATGCTGTCAGAGCTGAGTTTGTGAGAAACGCCCAGGTTATATACAGACCCGTCGGCATTTCTCATTTAATGTAGACACTGTGACTATCGACATTACTATCGTCGGCAATCACAATGGGACTGATTCATTAGTGATCTTATCTTGTGCGGAACTAGCACTGCATATTTTAAGAACAAACAAGGAGATAAAAAAGTCACGATTCAACAATGGACGGAAGTTAAGAGACATGCCCATCTTAAACCATTTACGCAATGGAAAATAGGACGCAACGGATCTTAAGCAGTCACCTCATCTTAAGATGATTAGCTTTTTAAGATCCACTTCTTATTTAAAGATAAGACAGTGTTACGTAACAGCAAATGTGGGAGGTGCGAAGAGTTTGTTTACAAATTTAAAAACACAATTGGAATGTATTGTGCAGAACTGTTATTACCTAATTATTTGTTTTAACAATTACATGCTTATATAACCTGGGACAAATGACTTTGAAGTGTTAATGAGCAAAATGAACACACCTTTTTATTCACCTACATGAAAGATTGTGTAATGTGTTTGATTTGATCTGAGAATGTGGATGCAAATGCATCTCATAATAATTCACTAGCATAAATAAACATGCATATTAAAATAAACATTAGTGTATTCTAAAAATATATATAACTAACATTGCAAAATGCATAGAGCATTCTTCCATAATTGATACTTAGGAAAGTACACACAGATAAAGGGTATGAGTCAGGAATCAAACTCATGGCTCCATTGTTGGAAGGTGAATTGGCTAACCACTAAGGCAACATTCAGTTGGAAAAATAAATACATTCTATAGACTAGAACGAGAAGCACAACGTTACGTGACACGCAAAACACTTGATAGTTTGATTTTTGCTCTGACCTTCAAAAACTTGATATACTACACGGTCTACCACAGTTATAAATCTATACTCATATTTTAGATGTACCTCCAGCCTCAAATGCAACTTTGTTAGGCAAAGGAGCATTTTTATTTATGACAATGTTTTTCTTGGAGAAATGATTCTTGCCCACATGACACATTTATTCACATTATCTGCATGCTGCACATCTATTACTATGAATGCCCTAACACTTGGAGTTGGGCTAGATTTGGAGGGGACAGGCCCCTTTGAGGTAAATGCAACTATTGTCTGCCAAACCTTTTCCTCGCTTACTGCTTGTATGTTATATATATCAACTTCCCTAAAAATCTATGCAGCCAACACTTGTGCACCATGGTGGACTAGTGGCTAGCAGTTCTGCCTTACAGCATGGGGGACACAAGCATTTTTTATTTATAACAATGTTTTTCTTGGAGAAATGATTCTGGCTCAGAGGACACATTCATTCACATTATCTGCATGTTGCACATCTATTACAATGAATGCCGTGACACTTGGAGCCTGGGTTGATTTGGAGGTGACAGGATCCTTTGAAGTAAATGCAGCTATTGTCTGCCAAACCTTTTCCTCAGATACTGCTTGTATGTTAGGTATGTCATCTTCCCTAAAAATCTATGCAGCCAACACTTGTGCACCATGGTGGCTTATTGACTAGCACTTCTTCCTTACAGCCCTGGGGTCATGAGTTTGTTTCCCAACCATGGCCTTATCTGCATGGACTTTGTAGCCCATTAAGCAAATAAAGTAAAAGATAGAGGAACTTTGAACCTTGTAAAAGTATTTAAAAAGAGTTGATTTGTTAGCACCTAAGTAAACTAATGGCTGTTTTTTCAGGTACCACACAGATACATTGAAAGTTGATCTAGGACATGCCTTACCTCAATTATAATTATATACCAACTTTTCCAATATATCTCCAATCAAACATGCTTTGACCAAGTTACTCATTTTATTGCTTACCTTTTCTTAACAAATTTTGCCCTGTATATTTTCTCATGTTTGTTTGTTTTTTTTTCTCCATGAACTCCATTTGACTTCATCAATCAAAATGCATACTAGTAGTTGAATTGGCTAATATCAAATTGATGTGTGCGTGTGTGTGTCTGTTTGGGGATTGTTACACCGTAAGCTTTACTGGGCCAGGGACTGTATTCTCCGCTGAATTGCTGGTGTCATTATAAATAAATAAATGACGAAAGAAAGGATGATGTAGTGAACAGGGACCAATGTAAATTAAATATTAATGTATGTTCTAAATGTCCATCCATTATTGACAAAAATAACCTTGACACATTTCTTGCAATTAAATTACAAAATACACACACAACATTTTTGTTTATAACAAAAATGTTAACATTCAAAAGTCCAAAAAACAGCATTAGAAATTTTTTTTTTACAAATAATATTTTTGAAAGATAATTAATTTTTTATTCATTCGTTTTTTAATTTTAAATTTTTTTAATTTTTTTTTCGATATTTTAATAGATCTTTAACCAGATTTTCTTTTGATGGTGGAATTTTCCCCACAGCCTGGGTGTCTTCTTGAGCTGTTTTAAAAAAAGGAAAAAATTGCATCACTAGGTAATTGTTCAAACATATATTACTTCAAAAGGGTGTAATTTGTTTACCTTACTTGACGTGATCAGCAGAAGCATGAAGTGTTACATAGTTATAAAATGTTGGAAAAGGATAATGGTATGCTAAATACAGTACTAATCAGAGGATTAATACTTTTTGTTGGTAAATGTCGTTATATATACACATTTGTGTGGTTGCAGCGGGGGGTTGGGGGTGTTGGCGGGATAGTGTTTACTTGATTCCCCAAAAAATATTATTATGGCCATCATGGTTGAAAACTGTGGAATGGATAACTAGCTATTGGGCAAATGGCATGTGGTAAAACAGTGCTTTATGATTACTACAATGGGCCTATCCACAACAGCAAAAATATTTCTTTGTCTGTGAAAAAAACTTACATTCCACCAAAGCCTCCACATAGGCTTCCTCCTCCTCCTTTTCCTGCAGCCGCCGCCTCCTCCACCTCTTCTGCCTCAAGTGTGGATCGGCTCCTGCTCCTCCTTCTCCTCCAACTCCACCATGGCTGCCTCCTGCACCTCCTCCTCCAACTGCACCATGGCTGCCTGCTGCATCTCCTCCTCCGTCTCCACCATGGTTGCCTCCTGCACCTCCTCCTCTGGCTCCTCCCTGGCCTCTTGTTCGTCACGCCTCTGACAGCCTGTTAGAATAAGTATAACACATTAGTTTCTTTATAAATGTTCTCCCTGTTTCACAGTTACGTACCTGTAGTCATATAATAATGTGATCGGAAATTGTGAAACACGCATTTACAAACAGAGATAAGTGAGTGTCTTTAAACAATAATGAAAAAAAATAGATACACACACACAACTTTCAGGTGGCCTGTATGTCATCTGCTTATGTGACAGAGCAATGTTGCAATGACATTTTGTAATGTATAAATAAGTACTACATTTTATTTTTCTTGATAAAAAAAAGGTATAAATAGTGACAGATTAGGGCAGGGGTCAGGGAACTTTTTTACCTTTTACCCCAAAATATATTTAGATACGCCGACGTTACCCCCTTGATTTGAACGGAAGGAAATCATATATTACTAGCAGAATACCCGGCGTTGCCCGGGATTTAAAGAATGTTTATTTACAAAAATCGATCTAAATATTAAACATACATGTAAATATGTTAAAATTGGACCAGTAGAAGGTGAAAAGTGAAAATGTCAAACTGTATTTGAACTGTATATGATGGAACGAACCGATAAACAATTACTTGAAAACAGCTTGATAAACTATATTTCTGGTTTCTTCATTTGGGGCAAATACATACAAATTTCTTGGTGATCCAACTCTTGAGCACACAACGTAAAATTGTGCATGAGAAAAGCAAGGTGATTCCAAGTTGACTCCAGCTACATGTAAAGATTGTCCTTGGGCCTTATTGCTAGACAAGGCAAAAGCTAAACGAACTGGAAATTGTAGACGCTTAAATTGAAATGGCATATCAAATGGAATGAGAGGTATGCGTGGAATGAAAGCATTGTCACCTTTTGCACAGCCTGTCAAAATAGTTGCTTCAATGACATGAGAATTGAGCTTTTGGACTACTAATCTTGTACCGTTACAAAGTCTTGGAGGATTTAAATTTCTGAGAAGCATAATGGGTGATCCAATCTTCAGTACCAGGTTATGCGGTGGCATTCCGGGAGGTTGTAAAGAGTTTAAAAATTCAGTAGGATAGTGCACAGCCTCATTTTCTTCAACAACGGTATCTATTGATTTGTATAATATGGCTTCTCCAGGCAACTCTTCTTGAATCTTTAAGTTGATGTTGTTTACACAATTATTTTAGTTACTGGATGAAGCGGCATTAAACCATTCCCAATATTTAACAAATGATCAGCAAACTGACCGTCCATTGTGTTGCCATGCAGAGAAACTCTCATATTTGTGGTTAGTCGCAAAGTGCGAACATGCCTCCAAAGATGTGATGATTTAAGGCATGCATTAATTTCATCCGCCATTGTTCCTTTTGGAATGACTGGCAATGTTTGTCGAAAATCTCTAGCCAATACAACAGTGACTCCACCCATTAGTAAATCATTGCCTCTTAAAAATTGAAGTGTTTGATTGAGGGCCTGTAAAGCATTTTTGTGTGACATGGTGCATTCATCCCATACAATGACCTTACATTCCTGCAGAAACTGAGCTTTTTCTGTTCGTTTAGTGATATTGCAGACGGGAGTTTCACTTCGGGCCAGATTAAGCGGTAACTTGAAAGCTGAATGTGCTGTTCTTCCACCAGGGAGCAAAGTTGCAGCAATTCCAGAAGAGGCCACAGCAATAGCTATCTTGGAATGTACTCGAATTTTAACAAGTAACAACTTGATGAGAAACGTCTTACCTGTTCTTCCTGGTGCATCCAGAAAAAATATATTTCCCCTTTTTTTTGGAACTTTTTCCAAGACATTGTTTCAGACATTCCAGAGTTATGGTCGTTTTCGATGATTTTTAGGTGTTACCCCCCTCGCTACCCCCACCCTTAGGAGTGCTAGGGGTGTCTTGCCCCCACAATATTTGTTGTCAGACTGTAAGTCATATGTGTACCAGGTTTGGTGTAAATTGTTCCAGACATTCCAGCGTTATGGTCGTTTTCGATGATTTTTAGGTGTTACCCCCCTCGCCACCCCCACCCTTAGGAGTGCTAGGGGTGTCTTGCCCCCACAATATTTGTTGTCAGACTGTAAGTCATATGTGTACCAGGTTTGGTGTAAATTGTTCCAGACATTCCAGAGTTATGGTCGTTTTCGATGATATTTAGGTGTTACCCCCCTCGCCACCCCCACCCTTAGGAGTGCTAGGGGTGTCTTGCCCCCACAATATTTGTTGTCAGACTGTAAGTCATATGTGTACCAGGTTTGGTGTAAATTGTTCCAGACATTGCAGAGTTATGGTCGTTTTGGATGATTTTTAGGTGTTACCCCCCTTGCCACCCCCCCTTAGGAGTGCTAGGGGTGTCTTGCCCCCCCAATATTTGTTGTCAGACTGTAAGTCATATGTGTACCAGGTTTGGTGTAAATTGTTCCAGACATTCCAGAGTTATGGTCGTTTTCGATGATTTTTAGGTGTTACCCCCCTCGCCACCCCCACCCTTAGAAGTGCTAGGGGTGTCTTGCCCCCACAATATTTGTTGTCAGACTGTAAGTCATATGTGTACCAGGTTTGGTGTAAATTGTTCCAGACATTCCAGAGTTATGGTCGTTTTCGATGATTTTTAGGTGTTACCCCCCTCGCCACCCCCACCCTTAGGAGTGCTAGGGGTGTCTTGCCCCCACAATATTTGTTGTCAGACTGTAAGTCATATGTGTACCAGGCTTGGTGTAAATTGTTCCAGTCATTCCAGAGTTATGGTTGTTTTCGATGATTTTTAGGTGTTACCCCCCTTGCCACCCCCACCCCGTAATGAATTTCAATTTTAATTTTTTTTTAGTTGCCTTCGTCATGTTTTAATACACTCGTATGCAAAATTTCATGATCTTCGCTTGAAAAATGTGGATTTGTATAGAAAGACAGACAGAAGGACAGAAGGACAGAAGGACAAATTTTCTCTTTTATATATTAGATTAATTATTGGAGTTCAAAATGTTATTGAATCTATTCAAAATTTCTTTGAAAGCTTCAACTTCAAAACTTCAGGTTTTGGATATATGATGTTGCTTCATTTTTGAAACGAGAGCATCAATATTGGGGCATTTTGATGTCCGAGCAATTTGGATACAGTCTTCAGCGTCCAATTGATTTCTCTGTTTTCCTTTTATGTTTGTTAGAGTGTAAAATCCTTTTTCGCAAAGGTAGGTTGTTGCAAAAGGCAGCAACTTTTTGACTGCCTCCTCGTGCACTTTTGAATGCCTTTGCAGCTGTTGACATCCAATAATATGACAGATCTGCTTTGTTTTCAAATGCAAAACAATACGTGCTTCATTATTGCATCAAAGCTCAAGAAGTGCCTCTGCCAACCCTTGAGGCTCTTCTGGTACAACAGCAATTTAACATTTAAAGGGGTCTGCAATCCAACTGACAGCATGTGAATCGGCAGTATTACCCCCAGGAATTTAATTTTTACCCCATTTGGGGTAATTTACCCCTGTTCCCTGACCACTGGATTAGGGAAACATATTACAGCAGGTATTTGGGTAAGGCCTTGTAATATGGTAAAATCTGGTTTGCCAAAGTTTGAGTGCTGGTAAAAAATTACATTACACCTACCAGTGTTATATTAAAGATGTATGGGAAATACAATCAGCAACGGTGGTTTAGTGCTTAGCACTTCTAGCTCCCAGTAATGGAGTCATGAGTTTGCTTCCTGACCATGGCCTTAACTGTGTGGAGTTTGTATGTTCTCCCCGTGTTTTCTCAAGGTGCTCCAGTTTCATGAATTTGAATCTCAAACATGCCCTTAACAAATGAACTTGTTACATGGCCAAAAGCATGTCGTATTGGAGGGGCAGTGACATTTCTAATCTGGGGTCAGATTTATATTTGGGTTGGGTATGTTAAAAAGTTTTGAAACTCTAAGTCCCAGCATAGCCATGCAGACATTGAGTATTCTTGGCCTTGTTGTACTAGTGCTAATTTGCCTAAACCTGCCCATCCTGGGACCTATAGTGGTCCAGTGAACTTTTACTTACATGGAATATTGTTATCCCACACACACACTTTAATTAAGGGATATATTAGTTTCATACCATGGGTGGATCCCCCTATGTGGAGGGGGAAGGGGGGTAATGGCACATCACCCTAGGGAATGCAGGCCAGTGTAAACTAATCAGGGCTTGCTTGCCATTATGGCAGGGGAACACTATTCTGTTAGAGGCAAAGCAAATTGCTGATTAATAGTGAAATTGGCCACTCTGAATTTGGTACACTGTTTCGAATATTCATTTGGAGAGTTGTTTAGGCTGTCTAGGGGGTATAATATATAAACTTTGTTGAACCTTTTTCTGTAAAAATTAATTTTTTTATTTATGTTATGCTTTAATAATGGATTCCTGCTGTTCTCATCACAAACTTACTGAGGATTTAAATTTTAAGCAACACAGAGGGTATAATGGTGTTATTGACTGTGAGGGAGATTGGGAGGCAGTTGGTAACTCAGGCATGAGGGACAATAATAATCTCTGTATGGAACATGTTGAGCTTTAGGTGTCGTTGTGACATCCATGGGTCAAATGCAGAAAGACAGTGGTTTACAACAGATGGTACTGAAGGAAATAGGTCAGGGAAAGCAATGTAAATTTGGGTGTCCTCGGCATAGTGGTGGCATTGGAGGCCAAATATGCAAATCAGTGCCCCAAGAGTAGAGGTGTACAATATTAAAGTACACCATTTAATAAACAAGGAGCCTTGTGAGACCTCATTAGAGAGTGAGAGTGGAAGGGAGAATGTGTCAGGTGGATACACTACAGGAGCAGTTTGAGAGATAGGAAGTGACCCAAGAGACAACTGTGTCTATATGGACAATGGAGTGAAGGATGTGTAGGAGAAGAAGGTGTTCAACAGTGTCCAAAGCAGCAAGGAGTTACAGGAGAGTGAGTATTGAGAAATTAAAATATTAATATTTATTTATAAACACATTTTCAGTAATCAAATAAAACACAACTTAAAAACAAACTGTAAATAAAAAATCCTTTATAAATAATAAAAAAAAACAATTAATACAAACACATGGGTGTCGGTTTTTTTCCCATGGTTAGATGTGTTGCAAGACAGGTCATGTTGGAACCCATAATGGCTGTCTTCTCTATCTGTTTAAAATATTACAAAAAAAGAGATCAACCTTACGCCATTTTGAAATAAAATATTACTTGACTGTGTGTGAATTTGTACATACCTGTACTTTCCAGCTGTAAAATCAACAATTTCTGAGGCCTTAACTGTAATGCAGGTCCCCCAATAACCTAAAAGGAAAAGCATTGTTAACTATAGATACTTACATGCTTACAAAGGCAACTCCTTCATGTTCTGAACCTGTTCCTTCATGCCACACCTCCTTTGTGCTCCAGCTGACAGCTGAATCATAAGGTCTGTTAGAATATATTACACACATTTAGTTATTTACTAAAATGGTGTCTGTTTCTCACTTATCCTCAAAATGAAAGATTATGTAAGGTATCTCCATTAGAACATATTGACAAATCAGTGCCTTCAAATCAATAAACAGACACAGCACTTACTTGATGTACTTGGCCTGGGAATAAAAGAACATTCACATAGTGAGTCAGATATATGATTAACACAGACTATGGTTGATTGCTGAATATTTTTCATGTGAGACAGACATCTCCCAGCTAAGGCCTGATAGTTCATGAATGAAAGCCTTTAGTTTGGTCTTTTTTCAGCTAAGCTCTAACAGTCAAGCTTCAACATTATTTTTATAAGTGCTATGGCTAGAAAACTCACATGTGAGAAGCAGTCCTTACAACCTGATTAGAAAAAAATTGCATCTTTCAAAGGTAAACATTTTTTTTTCAGTCAAAACTGTCTGGTGCATGCATTTGTATATATATAGAAAAATTAAACATGCCTTTACTTTCATCACCAAGCAACAATTGTATTTTTAGGATAATTTAAGAAGTGTGATATAAACCATATTAGAGAAAGATTGTACCTTGCAAATCAGTCTGGAACCTGAAGTGGCCTGCGTCCACAGTTTCAGGGGGGCTGGGGGTCTGTTGGATAAACATGTAACATGGGGAAATGCCAAAACACATAAGAATCCTCTTAATGGATACTAGATTGAAAATCTTCACAACACCCCTTGTGACAAAATGAGTGTGATAACCCTGTGAGCATTTAGTTTCTCATTTCTCACATAATGTGGATTATCGCATGTACTTTTTATAGCCCATGCTTTTGTTCCCAAGCTCACCAGACTACAACTGCATTGTCCAATTACATGTGACTAAGGGGACATTGTAGTTCAGTGCACATATGTATATTGTGTATTGTATATTGATGACTTGCAGTAAGGTTGCTATTCATTGTATTTAAAGTGAAGCCAGGTGGATTATGGGTATGGATCAGGTTGCCATGTGCTGGAGTAGGAAAATGAATTACTGTCCATTGTTCACACCAGGCTAGTACAGACAGGCCTTCTAACAGGGGAGGTTCTCTGGAAGGACAGCTCATCTTCACTGCCCTCTCCAACCCCCCCTAGTCCAGCACTGACCAATGGTTTAGAAGAATAGACCCAGGGGTTGCATAGGGAGGAGAAAGACTGTGGAAATTAGACCTTGAGATATAAGGAGCGACTCCAGGGGGGAAGGGTGTTCATCCTGGGATTTCATTAATGAAGGTGCATCTAGTTTTGAATTGTTGTTTTCTAACTAGCGTCTATATATGCAGCTGAGAGGGATCCATGGGTCGTGAAGTCTGGACAGCAGGTGACTATATCTCCTTAAGTTATTGGGGTAAGGGACAGATAATGTGGTAAACCTGCCTGGCATTTATTTACTGTGTGTACATAATATTCTAGTGTTGTTTGTATGACAATAAATATACTGTTGTATTTCTATAACTGCATTTGCCTGAGTGACCATACGAATCCTAAAAGGTACTGGGTAGACTTTCCTGGCATAGGAAGGCACCCGTGGGTGGCCAGCCAGCGTGAAGTGGGTAGCATTGGGCCAGATACACCCGGTATCTTCACATTTTTGGTGGCAAGCAGTGGGGTCACTCAGTCCCAGGTCCTCTCTGGGTAGAGCTGCAGGTGAACTGTATCGTGATACAATCCAGGGTTCTGCAAAGCAGTTAGCACTAGAAACCAGTTACCACATTATCCTGAACTTACTCCTAAAGGCTTTAAGGCAGAAAGTGTCACGAAAAGCATTGTGGGCTTTAGGCGAGGGAAGATGCCGTCTAAGTGCCGATTTGATAAGGGGAAGCACACCCCGCCAGAGGAGAGCGGAAGATGGAACCGTGTCTCAAAGAGGGGAAATCACAGTGAGGTGATCCCTGTCAGTCAAATGGTTGTGAGCTCTAGGAACAAGAGAGAAGATCACAGCCCAGTGTTGAAAAAGTTCCCAAAGGAAGGGATGAAGCAGTCTAGTACAGCCAGGAGAAAGGTGTACTGGGTTGAAGGACTGTGGGAGTGTCTGCAGGATGGGGATATGGATATGTTGCACCACCCCACCACAATGCAGCACATTATGGATTATTGGGATGAGGAGTGCACAAAGATTATTATGTGGGAAGGAGCCAGTCTACAGGAGAAATTGGAGAACCTGTTGTATGTTTTCCTAATGTTGAAAGAGGAAGCAAGTGCCTGTTATTTTCGGGATGAACCAGAATGGGATGATTTTACACAAGAAGTTATTTGTACTATGCAGAATCTGGCCAAGGGAAAATCCAGTTACAACAATATTCAGCAGTACAAACAAGAGGGAAATGGACTATTACAGCACAGGGACATGCCTGATGAATCCCCTGCAAATGTATTAATACAATCTGTCCCATTAGCAGATTCTACAGATCCACTAGAGACAATGAGTATGGAGGAGTTGATTGTGGAATGCCAGATCCGGGGTGTACCTTAACTGTACTGCACGCACAGGGATATCCTCAAACGTCTTTTAAAAGATCAGGAGAATCCCATCAATGCCTTCAGTGTCTATAGGAAATGGATGCTCACTTTAGGTCCCCACATACCTCTCTGGGAACAAATGCAATGTCTGCAACAGAGTTTTGAAGAAGCAGAGGATGAGGTATGACAACAAGGATTTACGGATACTGAAATGTGGCAGGATCAGTGTTATTGAGTGAATACTGAAGAATGCCAATTGCAAAATATTTTGTTACACTCTAAAAAGATGGCTGCTCAGTCTGTTAATCAGGGGGAGGTCCATCCCAGTGGATTATACACAGTTGCCCAAGCTACTATCTTGGGGGAGACTGGAGAAGAACTGCTTGGTGAGGATGTTGTACCTCTGACTACTCAGAAAGGATTAGGAGAAATCCTCCCATTTGGGGACTTGGATGGAAAAGAGCTACCAAGTAAGTACCATGTAGTAGCATCTTCTGATAATTTGCCAGTGTTATTGGCACCTGAGACTGTGTCTGAGTTAGAACAGAATTACAGAATATACCAGTTATCCACCCCTGTTGTGCCTGAAAATGTTTTGTTTATGGAAGTAGCACAGGATACCGCATGTGTCCTCTCTGGTGCAAGTGATGTACAGCTGTACCCAATTGTGGCAGAAGATAATCATAAACGTGCTCAACATATGATCTCAGCAGAAATCATGATAACAGACTGTATGACAGAATTAATGGGAGAGGATAAAGGAATTGTCATGTCAGAGGCCACTACCATGGGGCCCTGGGAAAACTACACTTATACCTTTCCCTATGCAGAACTGGCAGATGAGGAGATGTTGACTGAGTGGGTGTCTGAGAGGGCACCAGTACAGCAAGATTCACCAGCCCCACCAGCTTTGATGCATCGCTCTCCAGCTCCAAATCTGGGAATCCGGGACCCAATTCCAGAGGCCTGCACTGGACCATCCACTTTGTTTTGCTGCCAGGAGGACAAGTCTGTGTCCAATGAGGATTCACACTACCCCAATGCGCCAGAGGTGAGGGAAGTAGTGCAACAGTTGGATGTGGTAGCGGGGGAAGGGAGATGCACACCAACATACTTACAGGGGCACCCACATGTGGTTTGGGAGGGGGATAGAGGATTCCCCATAAGCAAATAATTAATGGAGCCACCACGTTTGCCTGCCACTGGGCAGTTGTCCCTTGAGTGTTTGGGGGAGGGGGGATTGGATCTTTGCCAGAAACAAACAGACAAGGAGGAAGAAAGTTTTCCTGCCACTTGGCAGTTTTCCCTCGAATATGTGGGGGAGGGGAGCATGGCCTCCAGAAACAGAGGACAGGCCAAGGGACTATTTGCAGTTGGCCAATTAAGGGTAGACAAGGCACCCAAGGGATGTTGGACTACAACTCTCCTACCATGGATGTGTGCACTGGAGTGGCCGAGTTTTATTGTTGACTCATCTTATGACACAAGGCAGCATAAACCCCCACTCCAGCTGGGTGGGAAGATATGCCTGCAGCCATGGGACCCGGGTGGGAGATTGAGGAACTGTGTACTGCTGTCTACCTTGCCATCAGACCCAGGAGAAACCACAGCAAGCCAGAGACTTTGGACTCGGAAGAAAGGTTTATTTGGGGCTAGGGAGCCACTGGAGAACAAGGGCTAAAAAAGTAGGGGAGGTATATGTGACAAAATGAGTGTGATAACCCTGTGAGCATTTAGTTTCTCATTTCTCACATAATGTGTGATTATCGCATGTACTTTTTATAGCCCATGCTTTTGTTCCCAAGCTCACCAGACTACAACTGCATTGTCCAATTACATGTGACTAAGGGGACATTGTAGTTCAGTGCACATATGTATATTGTGTATTGTATATTGATGACTCACAGTAAGGTTGCTATTCATTGTATTTAAAGTGAAACCAGGTGGATTATGGGTATGGATCAGGTTGCCATGTGCTGGAGTCGGAAAACGAATTAGTGTCCATTGTTCACACCAGGCTAGTACAGAGAGGCCTTCTAACAGGGGAGGTTCTCTGGAAGGACAGCTCATCTTCACTGCCCTCTCCAACCCCCCCTAGTCCAGCACTGACCAATGGTTTAGAAGAATAGACCCAGGGGTTCGCATAGGGAGGAGAAAGACTGTGGAAATTAGACCTGAGATATAAGGAGCGACTCCAGGGGGAAGGGTGTTCATCCTGAGATTTCATTCATGAAGGTGCATCTAGTTTTGAATTGTCGTTTTCTAACTAGCGTCTATATATGCAGCTGAGAGGGATCCATGGGCCGTGAAGTCTGGACAGCTGGTGACTATATCTCCTTAAGTTATTGGGGTAAGAGACAGATAATGTGGTAAACCTGCCTGGCATTTATTTACTGTGTGTACATAATATTCTAGTGTTGTTTGTATGACAATAAATATGCTGTTTTATTTCTATAACTGCATTTGCCTGAGTGACCATACGAATCCTAGAAGGTACTGGGTAGACTTTCCTGGCATAGGAAGGCACCCGTGGGTGGCCAGCCAGCGTGAAGTGGGTAGCATTGGGCCAGATACACCCGGTATCTTCACACCCCTCCCCAAAAAATTATTTGGGGGAAAATTTATAATACAGACAACACACGCATTAAAATGCACATTACATATGAAAATCGAGATGAACTGTTATTGTGGAACATAAAATATCTTACAAATACGATCTTTTAAAGTGTCTATTAAAAAGTAAGAGAAAGTATAACTCTCAATACAAATAAAAGTTCACTATACAAATCCACACAAATAAAATCCACTGTAGACTCCTAACCAACTTCAAGGGCTATATTTGCTAAACTGCAGGTTTCAAAGAGTTGAGATGTTGCCTATAGCAACCAATCAGGTTCTAGCTGTCATTTCTTTAGTGCATTCTACAAAATGACAGCTAGAAACCTGGAGTTTAGTAAATATACCCAAAGTGTGCATGAACCAGTCTTTTATAGTGGATTCTAATGAGACAAGTATATGCAGGTGTATGGCCCACTGTGGTATCAGATGACGAGATCTAATGCTGAGTCTATGTAACGCTGTTTACGGTTATCTGTTGTTTATTTTTATACCGATAAAAATATGCTTGCGTTTATTTCTAATTAGCGTTTATTTCTGATTTCGATTTATTCTGAGATGCATCTGCATAGACATTCTTGGTTTAAATTGTGTTTTGCTGCATGTTTGTTTCCATCTAAACTATGCCTTAGTAGTTAGACATTCCAGCTGGCAACAATAGGGTCATGAGTTCGAATCCTGTGTCACAGCTGTATCTGTGTGGACTTTGCATTTCCCCATGTTTCTGTGAGTTTACTCCAATGTGTCACTTATAGAAGAGTACACTAGTATATGTTTTGGTGTTGCCATAGATTATGGAGAATTATATTGTTTATGTATATTTATGATTGCGAATTATTAGCTATTGAATTCGCATCCACATTTATTTCTAATACAAAATTACAGATGACACATTCTTCATGTCGGAAAACAAGAGAATATGGATGTAATTCTTTATTGTTTATCCTTAAACCTTCATGTTGCCAGTAGTGCCTGTGTTGTGTTGTATGTTTTTTAGGAGCACTATTAGCTAGCACCTATAGGACTTTCAGACATGGTAATTTTCATTCAAGTCTATTTAATGTATGTAATGCATGTTGACTTAGTGGTTAGACAATCCACTTTTCAACAGTGGGGTCATGTGTTCGATTCCTGACCCATTTTGTGGAATACGCCTAAATTGCATGTTGGAATTTGTGTGGAACTACAACAAAGACAAGCAGCTGTTCAAAATAAAGTGAATCCAAACAAATAGAAAATATCCACAGATAAAAGCAAACAACACTTAAGTCACAAAAAAAATCTGCAGAAGGCAAAAAATGAAAGATTAGAGTCTAACTATTATTATAAACATCAATGAATTTACATTGCAATTTATTAAAACTGTGCATCTACTATGGATTTAGGGGTAAAATACTTTATTGCATAATTGTTGACATTAATAAAAATAAAAAAATAAAAATGTTTGTTGTGAGAAAAGTGTATGCAGGTGTATGTTTTGCACAGTTATTTTTGATTATGGGTTTTTAAAGCAAACATTGGTTTTACAACAGTTTAGTGTTGTTGCTTATTCGGCGATGCTGGTGTGTACAATTGTTCATTTTTCTTAGTACACTTTATCTTGCCACTAGCACTTGACTTGCAAGCAATGGTGTATTGTTGAGCTTTTCGTTCTACTCTATATACTGCACATATTTTTTCCATCTGCACGTTCCCTTAGTGGTTAGACAATCCACCTTCCAGCAGTGGAGTCATGAGTTTAAATCCTAAATCACAGCCATAAGGCATTAATTGCATTAAACTCTCTGGAGTTTAATTACCCCCCCTTCATATTTGTGTGGGTTTCCTTCTATGTGTCCTGTGGAAGAGTATGCATGGTTTATGCACTCACATTTTATCTACATAGCTTCAACAAATTAAACTGTAATGCCTTTTATTTATACAAGCATATTATTAGCCATAAAAAACAAACAAACAAACAAGGTATAGGGCTATTAGATATTACACATCAATCACTTCACATTGCAATTTATTACGACTGTGCATCCACCATGCTTTTCTCAACAAAATAGTAAATTTTTTAGGGTTTGACAGTAATCTAAAAAAAATATATATTCTGAGTGAAGTGTATTAAGATGTATGTTGTGCATATTTTGTAAGTAGGGGTATTTTAAGCAAACAATGCTTTTTCAACAGTTTACTGTTCTTATTCAGTACTGCTGTTATAGCTTTTCTGGACTTAAACATGACCCCGAGCTTCCTTAGTTAAGCATGAATTTAAGAAAAAACGCTAAGTGCTTCTTGTCTATCAAATGGTTCCAGAGGTAAATGCCTAGTTTTCTTAAGTCAGTATGATGTCCGCCCGATCTCTACAACAGCTTTTTTTAAGCTGTCATTTTGTGTTTGATGGTTGCTTTGTATTTGCACTTTGTGTGCTGGTGGTGCTATGGATTCTTATGGGATCCCTGTGTTTCATCATTGAGAGCATTCTAATATCAAGTTGTATGGCCACATAATCTTTATCAAACCAATCCACTTATTTTTTCATATATTTAAGTTAATTTGTGCTGCTTTATTGCACACAGTGGTTAAATCTCTTGTTGCTTGGTTGGTTTATCCACATAGATGCCAATACAGATATTTTTATATGCACTCACATATACATATATACATATACACAGCACTTGAGGCATTACATATTTGATTAACCTATATAATTAAACACACTGCAAAAATATTCCTTCTAAATGAGGTAACTCTCTGGCTACATGTTTTGTTATAAAACATTAATATATAATAAAGACATTAATAAGGCAAAGTCGCAACTATATCATTAGCAGTCCATGTGACTGATATGGGCTCGGCAGCACAGACATCTCTGTTGCAGTCAAAAAAGTCTTGAAAGTACAAAGCGCACAATTAAAGCTTTCCAATATAAAATATGATGGTTGTTGGAATTTAATAATTGGCTGAAGGTGGCAATTAATATTTTCTATACACTAATATCTGTTGCAATGTGATTAATATGCAATCAAATAATTATTATTTGCAAATAACAACATGCAAATAAGTTAAATCTATTTATTTTAGTTAATATAAAATATAAAGTGGTGAAGAGGCTAAATAATGTTTCCAACATCTCAATTACGAGTTTAGGATAATTTTGTTTGCAATTGCATGATTATTTATGTGAACGCTAGTTATAAACAATATCAGTTTTTCATACACCACAGGGATCATAAAAAACACTTTATACAGGTCTACAGGAGGGAGCCTAATGAAAGGACACCTGGCAATCTCAAGGCTCAATGGCTAGAGGAACAGGCGCACGCGTATGCATACCAAACTTTTGCTTTGTAATATATTTTGTCAATATAACCTTTGTGCTTTGGAACCACAGCGATCGCATTGGACAATATTTATTGGTGACAATAGCTACGGACGTGCAGTGTTAACCTGACATTCCAGTACAACATAAAAAAAAAAATTGTTATATCCCTACAATCTCCTAATATCCCTCCCACATGTTTACAACATACTTGCTACTTGCCTACTAGTGTCCTGGAGCATCACAAATTTTGGAGAGTCCTCCAGGACCACGGAAGGAAGGCTGCTATCCGATTCCCGTCTCTCCCATTCTCAACTGATTTACAGTCGATAGACAGTTTTAAATTGCACTTTGAACAGAATGCAATGTTCATAAGTACAAATATATATTAGGTAGAAACTACAATGATGAGACAAGAAAAACAGAAATCTGCTGGGTTTAAACTAGTAGGAACAGTTAAAGTTTATTGAGTAATTAGAAATTCTGAAGCATAGTTTCTTAAGAACTGCAGTCAGCTTCCATCCTCTGTAGACTGTTGCTAATGATGATGGATTTTCTCCTGCTGGTCACATATCTTTAGACACCTCCACTCTAGATATCATGAACAAGCTAACATGTCTTGTCATTCAAAGTCACTGAGGTCTCCTCTTGTAGCCACAAAAACCACAATTTTAAGCAACCAAGGCAGTCTAGCATTCTCATACTTTATCCTGACCATGCTGGGATGTTAGTTGCCTAATTTATATATGGCCCATATCATTGTATATTTTTGGGGTCCCTCATTTACACAGGTGTTTCTATTTAATTGTCAATAACTTTCATATTGATGATAATAATAATAATAATAATAATAATAGTAATAATAATAATAATCATATTTGGCTACTCCTTTTCAAACTCCTCACCACCACTTACAAGGCTCTCTCCAACTCTACTGCCCCTTATATCTCTAACCTCCTCTCCATTCACACTCCTGCCCGCTCCCTGCGCTCGGCCAACGACCGCCGCCTCTCCTCCACTCTTATCACCTCTTCCTACTCCAGAATCCAAGACTTTTACCGTGCAGCCCCCTTCTCTGGAACGACCTCCCTCATTCCATCCATCTCTCTCCTACTCTGTGCTCTTTCAAACGTGCACTCAAAACTCACCTCTTCCTCAAAGCCTACCAACCATCTACTTAACCCCCATCTCCTCCCTTTAGCTCATCCTCCCTTCTCTCCTCTTGCTTCAACTGGCTCCTCTTGTGCCTGGTCTGTTTACCCTCCCTTAGGATGTAAGTTCGTATGAGCAGGGCCCCCTCCCCTCCTGTCTCCATACCTGTTCTTCCACTCTGTCTTTACTGCATATGACTAGCCAGAGTTTCTGAAGTATTGGTACTTTTTGTTCATTGTTCTGTATGGTTTCACCCTGTATAGTCTACTGTTAGTACTGTGTGCGGGGCTGCGGATACCTTGTGGTGCCTAACAAATAAATAATAATAATAATAATAAATAATACTCTTATAGTTGCGGGAGGCATTTGTTTTTTGTTTGTGTTTTCAAACCTTTCAGTACAATTTGGGAGTTCAAGCTGTAAACAAGCACAACTAAGCAGAAAGTTGATTCACTAATCTAGAATGTATTGTGTCTCATTGTTTTCGCTAATTATTTTTTGCTAGTAAATTGTTTTTAACAGCTCATTAGCAAATTAAATTATCGGTTATGTGAGTTAATCTATTTTTGCCTTTATATAAATACATTTTCCCAGATTATCTTCAGTCTAAACATACAGATTAAACATTTAAAAGATTAGAAAAATGTAGGCATGCATTGATCTAAAAAATAGGAATCACATGCTGGCAACAATAACAACAAAACTTTAAAAATGCCCTTACAATTACTTTTGGACCAATTCTTCCATTAGTTTAGACTTCAATATTTATACTAAAATGCTTCTAGTTCGAACCTCATATAGGTCTTAAAAAAGTCATGAAAGTAATGTGTTATTGGTCTGTCCTTATTTCATGTATCACATTGAAACATTCTAATATTTGTATTATATTGGCATCGGTGTACCTAGAAATATGTGCCTCTAAGTGCAAAATATATCTCATAGAAAGTAAAAGCCTACGGCCAGTCTTCAGAACCTTTGTGGACATGAAAAATCAAGTAGTTTTGCAAGGTTAAAAAGGCTCTCCTGCCAAAAGCCAAACTTGGAATACACTAGTTATACAATTTCTAATCTTTGAAGCTGATTTTATTATCTCATCAAGCAACACACATTTTTATTTTTTTGCTTTTGGGTGCTGTTCGAGGTTCGTTACTGCCTGCATTTATCAAGGACTAATTGATCAGCCCAGTATATCCCATCAGAATGGAAAAATATGTTTAACCCCCATTTAACCACAGTAATATGCTGCCAGGTTGGCTTGTGACAAAATGTGCCCTAGTGTGTGTGTGGTAGGAAATTAAGATTGTTAGCTTCAGTGGGGCAATGATGTGAATGACTTTATATTATCTATATATCTCTGTGTAAAATTATTATGCATATATAGTTAAACATTATTATTATAAAGAATAATAATAATAATAATAATAATACAAATTGGCATAGAAATAGGCAAATGCAGTGCTCATCCACATTTTTGCAGTTTCAGAAATGATCTTTTATGTATACATTAAATGACCACAACTTTATATCTGTTTTTATTAAAAAAATACAAAATTAATATCTTTTTTTATTATTAGCATCTAACTTTTACAAAACACCAAAATATACTGCAGGTTTTTTTAGTAAGTAAACCCAGAACCGAATTAAGGGAGGGGTACATTTTCCCCTGGCCCCCCTCTCTTAAAGGGTCCCCATCACCTATCTCTAGTCCCCTGAGACACTTAATAGGCTCGTGTATTTTCAAATGTATGAAGCCAACTCTACATAAAAGCATCCTGGAAGAGTTACCTGAGCATTATGAGGAGACATTAGGCAGCCCCACAAGCCTCATACCAACTAAACTATAATATACAATCATGCTACATAAGTGGTCTGTAGTATATTTATAGTAAAACCGAATCTCGCTCAGCGGAGAAGCTAACTATTACACACAATGTGGTATATTTAATACAAGAGTGATAATACTGTTGGAATAAAGTGGAATCTTAAAATAGAGTCAGACAATAATTTTTAGGTAGCGAAATTTACGCATAAGACATATATGATTACTGGAGATAAAAATATAGTGATGAGACATTTGGGATCATAGTACTCAGTGGAATGTTGGCTTATTTCAATGAGAGAACTATGGAGCAGCAATGAGAGAATATAATATAATATGATGAAACCTGTCACGAAAACTCTACCAGCATCCGTGACTTTGAGTGTATAGGATTACACATTCGATTCCAGCACTCTGTCTCTGTCTACCGATCACACAGATTATAGACCTGCTGAATAGTCCCCAAGAACAGCACTCTCACACCCCCACACACTTCAGGTTTGCCACCACCTATTGAATAAGGGCAATATATATTGTATCCGATATTTACTGTTCCACACTGGCACACAAAGCTTCTGGCTACCCACAGGTTAGCAAGACCCACACCAGCAATGAAAGGGTTAACTCTTCAACACCTCCAGACTGTTACACAAATGTAAATGCAAACACACACTAGGTTTGTTAGTCAAATGTATTAGCAAATCACACACTGGCATTCAATGGTTAATTTGGTCGAGCTATATTCTTCTTAACATGCTTATGGATGCGTTAGAGTATCAAGGACGCCACTTATTAAATTGATAGGTTTAATATACAAAGGTACAGGGCACTCAGAATTGAAAACAAATATATAAACAATTTGACATACATAACCAAAACAAATTTAAAAATAAAAGACAAAGTTTCAGAATGAGTTGTATAATCATGTTCGGTAAACAAATGTCCACACAGACCATTGGTCTGTGGGTGAAAGGGACAAGCTACAACATGTTGCACCTGCATTTTCTTAAAGAGACAATGCATCAAGTTGGACATGAACTGGGTCCCCTGATCTGTGAGCATTTCCCTGGGAAACCCTACACGAGAAAATAAAGCTAACAGGGCATCTGACACTTTATCAACCCTAATGGAGGATAATGTTACAGCTTCTGGGTACCGGGTAGCGTAATCTACCACCGTTCGGATGAACTGCTTCCTGGAGCTGCTGGATATGGTCGAAGGCCCTATAATATCCACAGCAACTCTCTGGAAGAGTTCATCAATTACAGGCAAAAGTATTAAGGGGGCTTTTTGGATATGTCCAGACTTCCCCACCCTTTGACGGGTCAGACAAGAACGGCAGTAGTTAGCTACATTAGCTCCCATATGAGGCCAGTAAAAGTTGTGTGTTAACAAGAGATGCTCAGGCTCGGTTCCCCGAGAACCGAACACACCAGAACTTAGCAGATCCGAGATACTTTTGCGCGCCCTCGGAATTGAAAATGAGGCAAAACGTCATTGTTACGTCGTCGGATCTCGAGAGCTTTGGATTCTATAAGTACTGCCCTCCACGGCGATCCAGCGCCATTTCACAGAGGGACACAGAAGGGGTAGCACAGTTCTTGTGAGTCTCTAGTGCAGTTGGGCAGCATCATAGGTAGAATAGAAAGAGGAGGGGTAGCAGTGTTCTTCAAAGTTTCCAGTGACATTCAGGAGAGCTCCATTGCTCCATTGCTAATTGTCATTGCTGAAATACAAATAATAGGTCTGGGAGGCTTGGTCTTCTAAATCTGCAGTCACATTGTACTGTGTTATATAGGTAAAAGACAAAGAGGAGAGCTCCATTGCTCCAATGATAATTGCACCACTTTTGTGAATTTACCCATCTATTGATACCAAACAGGCCTTGATACAGGGTACTAGTCGAGCTTACACTCATTTAATCAACTTCTCTGCGTGATATAATGCTTCATTTGACATATGAGCTGCCCTTCATCATGCTATTGAGGAATAAATGGTTGATCACTACTTTTATTGATCTTAAGTGGAATATTTGAAAACTGAATTATTTTTTCTATATAAAATATAGCCAGTCAGCACATGGTCTCCTTGAGCAAGACACCATGCTGAGTGGTTCCTAAAAGTCTGTTCAGGTGTTAAAACTCCATCCTAGGCCAGGATATAGTTCACCCCATGAGGTCCTTGAAGCTGACACAGGTGACACTGCTATGTTCTAACACCGGGATGTGCAGAGCCACCGAATAAA
This sequence comes from Mixophyes fleayi, assembly GCF_038048845.1. Classification (NCBI taxonomy): domain Eukaryota; kingdom Metazoa; phylum Chordata; class Amphibia; order Anura; family Limnodynastidae; genus Mixophyes; species Mixophyes fleayi. Next base: position 53,063,271 of record NC_134402.1, read on the forward strand.
CACAGAACAGACCCTCTGACTTCACATTTTACACAATGGATTCATTTGTATAGCATATTTACAATTCCTCTATGATCAGTACAGAAATTATAAAACGTGTTTTCCTCTATTTCTCTATTAAAAAATTTAAGCCAAATTAAGACATGTAGAGATTCTTACACATAGGGATTTAGGGACATGCCAGGATGAAATTCATTTGGGAACACTTTGACAACAAATGGCAGAAGGTTCTTCATTTTTTCCATAATATGCACCTTTCAATTTGCTAGATTTTGTGTGTCTGCACTTGGATTTATTGCCTCAGTACAGAGAAATGCTCTGGATGAGCAGTGGAAGAAAACAACACAGTGGCGGAACTATCATTGGTGCACCAGGGCCCCTAGACAAAATGGGGCCCACTGCACGGAGAACTCGTGAGCTCTGGGCTCCGGTTCCCTCCTCCCAGCTTCCTTGCTCCGGGGCTCACAACTCGCTAGTTCAGCCTCTGCAACAACATAATCGTGTAAGTGAGATTTCACATGAGCAAGGTATGCAAGATATTAAAATGATGTTAAAAAGAGCTTGTCACGGGCACTAGGAGTCTTTACCCAGGTATCACCAGATGATGGACTTACCAGAGCAGTATAGGTGGTAATATGATACTCTGGTAGCGGGGTGATCACGGAACAGGAGACAGCAGATGGTAAGAGAATGCTCGTGGAAAGTCTATGACTAGCAGCACTGGTAATATGTAGATAATAGACACGAGGAACTGGATGGACAAGGAAACGTGAGGGTAGTCAGTGGTCTGCGGATAGCAAGTTGTACCACTGCTATAGTGAGGAGGAATGTCCAGAAATAACGAGGAGGTGATGAGAGTCAGCGGTCTGCGTATAGCAAGTGGTACCGCTGTCTAGGTGAGGGAATGGAATCCAGGTGAAGGTATCCGGGAAGTCAGTGGTCTGCGTTAGCAAGTTGTACCACTGCTATGTGAAAGGATACTGGAAACGGGTGACTCAGGAAACAGGGAACAGTGGTCTGCCTCTAGCAAGTTGTACCACTGAATATATATATGTGAGGAAGAGCACGGGGAGATAAATGCAATGCAGAGTATACACGGGCACACTGAACTTGATCCCACGATGATATGCACAAATAGTAATAACTGAGCAGCACTGCACAATAATACAAAGTCACAAGAGCTATCCAGGCAAAAGGTAACACAGTCAAATGATGGTAATAGTCTCAGCGGATAGGCAACTCCAGAGGAGAACAACTCAGTCCAGCAAGATATGCAATACACCAGCACAGTCAATGAGAAGTATGCATACCGTGGTTCAGGAGAGCAGGCTGTCAGACAGAAGTGCAGGGATACCTGAACGGCTGGAGGCCGGCAGGATACGAAGTCCCAGGAGGGTAGAAGCGGTAATCAAGTAGGTGCAGCGCACAGGTAGATAGACCAGCAGAGATGGAAACAATACTCAGGAAGCAGTAGTATATCGAACTGGACACCTGGAGAGCGTAGAAGAGTAGAGATGGTCTAGACGAGATGGAAGCAGCGGAGCGTTGATCCAATGCAGACAGTCGAGTTGACACAAGCGGAGACACTGTAGAAGCACGGAGAGCGGATCAGCTGGCTGCAGACACGAGGAGTACTGGAGGGTTGCGATGAGCAGGGTACTGCAGAAACACGGAGGCAGCGGATAGGAATCAGCTGGTGCAGTCACTATGAAACACGGGAGAGTTGAGGTGAGCAGGATACAGTAGATACACGGAGGCAGCGGATAGGAATCAGCTGGTGCAGTCACGATGAAACACGGGAGAGTTGAGATGAGCAGGATACTGTAGATACACGGAGGCAGCGGATAGGAATCAGCTGGTGCAGTCACGATGAAACACGGGAGAGTTGAAGTGGACTGGAAACTGTAGTAGCAGAGAGGCAGCGGATAGGAATCAGCTGGCACAGTCACAATGAAACACAGGGGAGTTGAAGTGGTCTGGAAACCACAACGAACAACAGGAATCAGCAGGAGCTGAACACACGAGGAAACACAGGAACACCTTCAGAGGCTCATGGGGAATGAGACTCCAAGATCAGGCAACGAGGTAATGACCTCAGGTGCTTTAAATAGGGAGTGTTGCCTGATCAGCCAATTAACTAAAAGGAACATGAACTGAAGGTTTGAAAGGGCTGCACATGCGCAGACCCTCAGGATGGTGGACGGCCACGGTTCCTAAACCCACGAGAAGTAGCACTCACAGTCCGGTGAGTGACAGAGCTACAAGTGATGGAAACAATATATTAGCGGTGAATGAAATATTTTGCTACTATTATCAGTGTATAGCAGTTAGTGGGTTAGTTGAGTGCTTTCCAAACTGTGCGCCATGGCGAACTCACAGGGGCCGCCGCGGCCAGCGGTGATCGGGGTAGGCAAGGTGAGGGGGCGCCAAGCGCTTCCCTCTGCCTGTCAACCCCTCGCTTGTCCACCGGCGAGCCAAAGAAAAGGGTGGCAAACTCCTCCCTGCACCGTTGCACCGCATGTCGGGCATGACGTCATCACGCCCAACATTTTCAGTGAACAGCGGTACAGCGAGGAGCAAGATCACAGAACCGAAGAAAACAGAACAGTCGAAGATGGCCAACTAAAAGGTAAGAAAATAAACAGAGGATAAAAGGGGCAGTGCAAAACAAGGAAAACTGATACTTTTTTTGTAGAGGCACATGGTGAAAGCATAAAGGGGCACATGTGATGAGGAAAGGGCACATTGGGAAATTATGCAGGGGTGGTAATGGTGAAGGGACACAGTGTGATATTGCGAAGGGGCACAGTGTGATATTGTGGAGGGGCACAGTGTTATGATGAAGGGGTACAGTGTGATGGAGATACATTCTCTGCATAAATTTAAACAGCCTTTTTGTACATGTAATTTTTCTTCCTTTACCAATAACTATTACCAACTTTATCTTATACTTATTGATGTGCATCACGATAGGAATGTATGTGCATATTTTTTATGAAATGTTTTATAGCTTTTTAAATATGGTTCAAAAGTCATTGCATTAAATAAAAAAAAAATTATCATTCCCTGAATAAATGGTTGATCATTACTTTTATTGATTTTATCTTTTTATGGTGCTTTATGAACAACTTGTCACTCCTTTAAGTGAGATGCTTTGGAATGAGATACATTTTAACACATAAGGCCACTGTCTTTATGTATTGCGTAAGCTAAGCGCTGGTTAATGTAGGTATCACCAGGCGCTCATTTCTTTAGTTGACCAGTAACTGTTGCATATGGTGGAGAGCCATCAGTAGGGGATATACTTTGTACAGCTATACTGTAGCAAAACTGTTGTACGATGTCACCCTGCACTGTTCCTGATATTTGTGTGGTGTTCTTAGAAGTGCAATTTTACTTCTCATATAGGAGCTACACAGGATTTGACTTGAACTAATAATAACTATTTTTTGTGATTGCTTCAGGACAGAATTATTTTCTTGCACAAAAAATGGGAAAAAATTTGAACACTGGAAAAAAGCGTGCTGGTGAAGAAAATGAGTATAAGTATTTTTGTCCTGACCTAAATACTTATTACCTTATTTTGACCCAACTACTGAAAAATCGTGACTACCCTGCAATTATTTGGACTTAGGGGTACCTTGAAATAATTATAAAGAACCACTGAGTTAGTTGTAATGTATGGGCTGAAAAAAAAGTTCAGGATTTAGTGGAAAACTATTTTTTTTTATCTAATAGATAACCTTAGATTTTATGGAGCTTGTTTAAAAACAATCACAGATGTTGGAAGAAATGTGCATTATAAGGTACTTTTTAACAAGGACACCTCATGTTTTGGCACCTATATTTAAACTACCTATTTATAATGTGGGGATAAAAATAGAAAAGAGGCCAGGAAGGCTAGTTGCTCATCGTGGGCACTACGTCGGTACAGTGCAGAAAAATATAATATTCTTACTTTCCCAATTTTAATTTTACAAAATAATTAAGTGTCATACAACAAATAAATTAGAATAAGAAAGTACAAATGCCAATATAAAAACACTGTTCAATAATCTACCATTGCAATCAGCAGCAGAATATGTTATAATTTGTTAACACTCATTAGTAATAGGTTGCCAAACTCTAAAAATTTTATATTTTAACTATGCATAAAAACAATGTATGAAAAGTAGTATTAAAAGTCTTTTCATCTGAATAAGTTTTAAGTCAATAGCCTGTAGCATAATACAGATCTAGACCTAGTATTGTTCAGAATGTAGAACATTTCACTTTAACAGACTTCCTTTATGTGGTTATCTAAATAAAAAGAAACAATTATTTGAAAGATCCTAAATTTACTGTTACTTGTCATAGTTTAGACTCATTTACATCTCTGCTGTTTCACTGAATATGTTAATCATCTCTCTTGATGCAGAGTGTCTAAAAATAACAAGTCAATTATACATTTGGGTTAATGATTTTAATGTTAAACATGAGACAAACATTAACCATTTTCCCCACTGGATTGATTGGTGAGAATACTGGATACATTTGTAGAAATGAAGGCTTTGGCATGTCAGTTGCTAGGCAGTCATGCTTATGACTTCTGACAACAATGTAAAACATAATCATTTCTATTCAATTTATAAAACAACTCCTCTTAAAACTGTGAGTTTTAAAGTACTGAAACAGGCTAAGCCAACTCTATTATTTTATAGTATATATTAATTCTTACTGTCTTCGACAGTCACCATCATTTACAGCTTGTTGGACATCTTGAGATGAAATGTTCTAAACAGAATATTCTCTGACTTCCACATTTTGGTGTAATTTTGCATGGCCTTAAGTTTTCCACATATTATTCTGACTCCCATCCTGACCACACTACAAAGTAGTATGACTTGACATGGTGATAATCCCATCTCATTTTATAGACTGGAAATGCATAATTTACATCGTGGAATGGGCAAACAAAAATAGAACTCTAAGATTCTAGTGACGGAACTCTTGGAGAAACAGTTTGCTGTGTGGTGAAATTCCATTTGCATGAAATGCTGTTGCATTTTCGCTCATCTGCACAAATAGGCCATATAACTATATTCCACCACCATGACTTGCTACCATTGCATATCTAAATCAAAAGTTGTCTTTTAAATGTCATAGGGAAAACAAATTTTTATCTTCCCCTTCAGCTGCGCTGATATTTAATATGTATAAATTATTTTGACAGTTCAGGTTTCTTTTTAAGTTATCTGCAGTATGTCAGGGAATGTAACAGCTAAGCAGAGATTCAGTTTTTTAGCTGTGTGTTGAAGAAAGTTAAATTAGATGTCTAACTACCATACTTACTAGTATCTTTTTTCTTTGCAGTAATCTTTTTTATGCGTGGCGTATTCTAAAAGTGGGGAAAAGGAACTGCATACATTAGCTGTTTGTGTTTTGAACATTTGTGCTTGTTCAGCGGCAACATAAAAATATGCATCTCTTAGCATCTTAGTCTGTATTTTAATACCAATATTCATACCTAAGCTGCTGTTAGTGCTCTTAATTTTAAATATATGTTTTCCCAAATCTAGGAAGACATTTAAGTGCACAGCGCTGTCCTGTAATTTGAAGATTTAGTAAAGTGTGTGAAATACCGTTTATAAGTAAACACACCTGTGAATGTTATTATTTTGCTCATTATATTGTTTCAGCTTTAGTAATTTGTTTATATGGCATGCTTTGTCAACTAAGCTAACTGTAGTACGTAGCACGCTATATTTAATCTGGAGAAATCCTGTAAGGACTCAAAGTTCTGTTAAAAATGAATAATTTCCACATGGGAAATGCAAGAAGATATACTGTAAACTGTAGCAAATGAAAAAGGTTATGTAAACCATAAAAACTAATCGGATTCTAACTGTCCAGAATATAAAATAAAATCGAATTGCTTATTATACAACTTTTTTCCTGCTCCCCATTTCATACATACATAGGTCATTGTCTTTCCTCCTCCCAGCCTCCCATCCCACCATGACCTCTCCATTGTCGTTAGCAACACCACCATCTCCTCTGTCACCCAACTCCGCTGCTTGGGTGTCACCCTTGACTCCTCTCTCTCTTTTGCCCCCCACATTCATTCTCTTGCCAAAGCCTGTCGCTTCCAACTATGCAACATCGCCCGCATCTGTCCATTTCTCTCTCAGGAGGCCACCAAAACCATCATACACGCACTCATCATCTCCCACCTGGATTACTGCAACCTCCTCCTCACCGGCCTCCCCCACTCCCGTCTCTCCCCCCTCCGCTCTATACTGACTGCGGCCGCAAGACTCATCTACCTCTCACACCGCTCCTCCTCTGCCTCCCCTCTCTGCCTTGCCCTACACTGGCTCCCCTTCCCCTACAGAATTCTTTTCAAACTCCTCACCACCACTTACAAGGCTCTCTCCCACTCTACTGCCCCTTATATCTCTAACCTCCTCTCCATTCACACTCCCACCCGCTCCCTGCGCTCGGCCAATGACCGCCACCTCTCCTCCACTCTGATCACCTCTTCCCATTCCAGAATCCAGGACTTTTCCCGTGCAGCCCCCCTTCACTGGAATGACCTCCCTCGCTCCATCCGCCTCTCTCCTACTCTGTGCTCCTTCAAACGTGCACTCAAAACTCACCTCTTTCTCAAAGCCTACCATCCACTTAACCCCCATCTCCTCCACTCATTCTCCCCTCTCTCCCATCCCCTCAACTGGCTCCTCTTGTGCCTGGTCTGTTTAACCCTCCCTTAGGATGTAAGCTCGCTTGAGCAGGGCCCTCTTCCCTCCTGTCTCCTTACCCGTTCTTCTGCTCCATGTCTATTGCATCTGCCTGCCTGGAGTTTCTGAAGTATTGGTACTTTTGTTTATTGTTCTGTACTGTTATACTCTGTATGGTCTACTGTTTGTACTATGTGCGCTGCGGAAACCTTGTGGCGCCTAACAAATAAATGATATTAATAATAATAATAATAATAATAATAATAATATATTTATTGCATTCTTTCATATGATGTTCAATAATTGTTTTCAAATCTCTTCTTCGGCTACCCTATCTTATACACTGATGACACATGCATATGAGTCCCTACAGTATATTGAGCCAAAGTGAGTCAGCTGTCTCAGACATCAGGTTTTGGGTGTGAGAAATATGTTCAGAATAAATATATAATGCAAATGTTAATGATTTAATTGTCTATATTACTGGTTTTACCCTCGTAGGAGGAATATGTTAGTGATCAGGTGACAGGTGACATTGTTTTTCTACATGTCTACAATTGCTGATGTTGGCAGGATGAGAAGGGATTCATTCCCAATTTGGACTAAGTCAACAATATTATTAGACAAAACTCGGTATGGAGCAGCAAGTAAAAAAATGTATGTCTCTGGATTACTATACCACTAACCATTTTCACCTGGTAAAAAGAAAAAATTCAGGTCAGTAAAAATGTCACAGCCTCTTCAAAAACATAGAAGCAACATACGAATGTTTTTCATGCAAGAGAACCATTTAATGTGTGAAGCTCATCTGATCTCAAAAGAGGTTGGTCAATGATTTTTGATTCCTTAACTGTCTTTTAAAATAAAAAAAAACTACAAGGATTGATAGTGCTTATTTACATGAGTGGACATTTGAGAATCTTTGTATCCAATTTTTAATCATCAAATCAATTTAATTATCTACTTCAGGGCTGTCCAGCTCTCAGCCTGCGTGCTAAATGCAAACCTCCAAATATTGTTTGTGGCATCCAGTTTCCATGAAAACTCCATAGACTCTGATGGATGAAATAATTTTTTGGAAAATTATTCTGCCAATAAATGAGTAAACAGAAATGTATGCTGCTCCACATGGTAATACTTGGACATTGATGATCTACAATAATTAGAGTCTATAAATGTGGATCGCATGCTTAAAACACTAATAAAGTAGATGTTCTTAGTAAGATAAAACCTATATAACATTTAAAGAGGTTAAACTTGACACTGAAGAACTCTATTAAGAACTGGTTGCTCAATGTAACCCCTCTCAATGATTTTGTTCTAAGAATACAGTTTCTTTCCATGTTGCTCAGCATATGTTTAGGATCTGCTTTGTTTACTTCTGAAAACTCCCAATATAGTACGCTCTACACAGAGCCATAACTAGACATTTTAGTGCCCTGGGTAAGAGAAATCACTAGCACCCCTCCTTAGTGGGAGTGGTGGTTGATTCTGTTGGAGGTGATGTGGAAAACTACTGTGTGGTTATAGAGAGCAATTTTGCAAGAGCTAGACCACAGTCCAACCATCTCCCCATACCCCATCCATTCTCCATCTTGTGGCTTCTTATTGAACAACTTATTTAATAGTACTAATATGTTTTATAGCATAGGGTATTTATGTACCACAAATAAAATCCACCTCATCCCTTCTCTACAAAATTCAGCTGCTGAATCACCCTTACTTTTTGGCTCTCTCCAGCTGCCCAGTTCTTTTCATCTTCTCTCCAGAAAAGGAACTTAATGTCACGTAACACAAATATAAGGACCTCAAACCCTAAAGATCTTTACTACCCACAGCTATATTACTTCTGACTGTCAAATGGGGAATCACAACATTGCTTATATAAAAGGGGAAATAGATGTACACAAATTATTGGAGTTTTCTCAAAGTAAAGTTTTTTTGTTCAATCTCATTTATTTCAGTAGCCAAAGTGCCTTAAGGAAAACAGCCAAAAAAAAACATTCTGATAATTCCCCGACCCTCTCCAGCCTCCGCCCTCCCTTTCTATCCAACCCATGCAGTAGTTCATTTACCTTATTTACCTTAGGGCTCCTCTCAGCTTCTCTTCTTTTTATTATATGTTTTTCTAGCTGCTTCTTCTTATTGTTGCCCCCTCTCAGTTCCTTTCCACTGACAAAGTTGTGACATCATTAGCTCATATCAGCGAAGCCTAATAGAGCTGGTTGCCTCTTTGCATGGTTGTGGCTCTCTTCTAGCTGCCTTTTAGAATTGCAAACAAAGCACTTATTGTTCATCCTTAATCAGGGGAAGAGTCTAGAGAGATGACATTTTTATTGTACAATAGCCCTCCTCAAAATATTAACTTGAGGCGAGAGTGGTAGAGTAGACATTAGAGGCATCCTATAATTTGGTGGTTCTCCTAACCTGAAGTGGCTGTGCACCCAGTCTGACATGTAAAATAGACTTTGTTAGGATTGGGTGGATCAATTCCCCTATCACCATGTCTGATCTGTGAGATTAAATACTCGGGAAAAGTGTAACTTGTGGCCTTGCATGCATACCTGGGGGCTGGGTAAATAGCAGGCAGCCATGTTGCCCATTTGGTCAAATATATTGACAGATTGTTGCTAATTCAATGAATACTAAACTGAGTTTGCTAGGACACTGTCTTCATGAAGGATTAAATATCCATTACAGCTGTGTTGGGAAAACAGTCTATTCTTAGATACAGTATCATGGAAACTAGATAAGTGATGATCAGAGACCAGAAAACTCTTAAAACATGGCAGTTACTTAAAGTATATATATTTAAGGAGGAGACATTAATATTGTTTTAATTACTAGCAGATAAGGGGACCTTGTTAGTGACTACTATATTTTAAGCATAGCACACAAGATATAATCTGTTTTATCCAGCTTGTCGCCATGCAATACTGTTTATCTTACATGGGAATTTTTTTCTTGGAATATATAGCATATTGTTTCTTTAGATGAGCAAGGCACTGCTTCCATGCATCAGAATGATCAGTATTTGATTCCCAATAAACTAAACAGGAGCTACCAAAATGTCCTGGTGGGTTATTTGTTTAGATATAATGCATTGTGTACATCTTTCACTTTAGGCAGTTCAGCCCAAAGGCAGGCTATCTTTTCACAACATAAAGTTGCCTTACCAAAGTCTACTAAAGATGAGCAAATAAATCTGTCTAAATTTAAAAAATTTAGTACATTTTCTAAACTAGAGCAAACAGATCAGTCTATGAATGATTCATATGAGAAATGGCAAGTAGAAATGCTGATTAAACTGTAAGGGACACAATTCAGAAAGGCCCAGAAACCATTTATGTGACATATGTGATATTTTGGTACTACATACTGTATAACACAGCTATGCTCTCTCAGAGGTAACAGAGGTAACAGATGAATTCAGCAGAGGGAGTATGGGAAAGAGCTGCACAACAAGCTACTCTACACTGATTCCTTCTTTGGCCTTATGGCTTCCATGGAGGGCTGTGTAAGGTAATAGGACAAAAGTAATTATAGAGGACAGAGTGGAAATTACCTGTTATTTCTTTCATATTTGCTACCATTATTCACAGTGTGCTAGATATGTACTTTGTTTACTGCATTGCATAAATGCAACACCATATTTGGAGTATATATTTCAGATTCCTATATTAATATTTTCACCACTCTTAGAACTTTATCTATTTCCTTAAAGTGGTTATATTAAGATATCTAAATAAAAATGTATGACACTTAAATACTGCAAGTTGAATTTTATTTGCAAGGGCTTTAATATCTAAGATTCTCTATGTTTTGAAATATAACTAATATTACTAATGGTAATTAACTTTAGACAGATAAAATTGGAGAGTGAAAGACATTTAAGGTTTCCTATTTTGATTAGCTTTTAGCGACTAGGAAGTCATAGGAATTAATTTAATGTTGTAGATGGTAGCATCATTGGTTGTCACTTATAAAGTACAGAGCACACTGATCTGTGATATACTCAATACTCTGAGCAAGAGGGTATCTCGATGTTTGTAAAAATATTCAGACATAGGTTGTATTGTTAGAGTTTCATGGCAGTCAGATTTTCAAATCTAAACTTAAAAAATCAAAATTACTTATATGCTTGAGTTATATTTAAATTAAATAAAAAGATTGATGATTGGATATTACTTCTTGGTATTCTTATTATTACTTTAGTGGAATTATTACAACTTTCTTTCTGCTACTGATTCCTGTCTCTAAGTCCGATGCTTGGTGGCATAGTGAGAGTGTCACGGTTCAGGAAATAGATCCTTCGATTTGCAAGGCTGTTTGGCGTTTGCTGTGTCTATCCCAAAGGTCACGGCCTCTACTAGGAGTACCAGGCGAAACACCTTAGGAGAGCATGCAAAGATGGTCAGCAATGGCAGACAACATGAGGAGAAGAGTAGTGGGGTACGACAGGTTACCACTGGAGAGATGGTAGCAAGTACACTATGAAGTGTTAGTTCTGCAGTAGACAGGTTAATACTGGAAAGGCGGTGAAGTGCACAGTAGAGTGTCAGCTCTGCGGACAAAAGGTTACCACTGGGATGGCGGCAAGTACACTGTGGAGTGTCAGATATGTAATCAGTAGGCTATCACTGGAATGATGGTTAAGAACTCAGTAGTGTCAGCTCTGCGGACAACAGATACCACTGGATAGGCGGTGAGTACACTATGGAGTGTCAGCTCTGAAGTCAGCAGGAGAAGAGGAGCCACGTCTAGCACCTAGGAGGTAACTAAAAGAACAGGCACCAAACATCAGTAGGAAGTGCCTTTTAAACTTTTGAGCCAAAACTCTTAGCCAATTGGAATGGAGCAGAGGGAATGAATAGATCGGGTCTGCGCATGAAGATGGCGGCTGGCAGGATGGAGCGAGCGGTCGGCGGGACCAGGTAAGAGCGCTGGGGATCGGGTGTGCAGCCCGATCACCTGGCGTGTGCCAGAGAAAAATCAGTAGCAGAGAGAAGGAAGTAATAAAACCACTGTATAGGTCATTGCTATGGCCTCATCTAGAATACTGTGTTCAGTTCTGGAGGCCATATTTCCAGAAGGATATAAATACATTAGAGACTGTACAAAAAAGAGCAACTAAAATGGTGCATGGTCTACAGCACAGAACTTACCCAGAAAGACTAAAATAGTTTAATATTTAGAGGTTGAAGCAGAGAAAGGAAAAGGGGGACATGAACAAAACTTTCACTATATCAAGGGTTTTAAGAAGGTACAGGAGGGAAACATTCTTCAAAGGAAGAGAAGAATTAGAACACGAGAACGTGCAGTGAAACTAGAGGGAAGCAGGTCAGAGGAAATTTGAGGAAAAACTACTTCACAGAAAGGGTAGTGGATAAGTGGAATAGTCTCCCATCAGAGATGGTAGAGGCGAATACATTAGAACAATTTAAACATGCTTGAGGTAGACATAGGATTTTCTTATGTTTGTCCCACGGGTTATAGGTTACGATAGGCTAGAAAATAAGCCAAGTAGATGGTTCTTATCTGCCATCATGTTTTATGTCTCTATGTTTCCATGGCCACACTTAGTATGAGAAAGGCTGTATAGTTTATATATGTTTGTTTCTGTATCTTGTACATTTAATTTTTCTTCCTACAGTGTGATAGAGAATATGAAAGAAGTCAAGAATCCATATTAAGTGTTATGAAGTCAAGGAGACGCAGTATATATTGGCTCCTATTTATAGCAGATATGATGGGTCTTTAAACTCACCACTTTGTAGGATTAGCCAAAGTCTTTTTTTCCTCAACATGTCTTTTTGTACTTTGTTAGAAGTATGTCCTCTAAGGATTTAAATTGTGTACTGTTTTTCTCTAGACACTAAATTGCAGTAATAGCTAACAATTATTTTATTCTGTAACCGGTATTTTTTGTTAAATGAAACATTTTTCTTAATTTATTTTTATGAAACAAATGCACAAATAAATGAGAGCATATAATAGAACTATCACAATAGATACAGAAATATAGATAAAATATTTTTGAAAAAATAACCACTTTCAAGGGTCAATCAAAAGCATTTTTTTATTTTAATGTGTATCTTTTAGGGTATTTTTTGTGCAGTCTTTCTCTATTTTCAATACATCATTTTAAATGTATTATAAATGCATGACAATGGTGTATTAAATATTGATGTTTTGATTTTGTTTTATCTTTCTGCGAATCATTATTAGGCAATACTTATCTCTTTGATTGCTGAAGTAATCATATGTCATATGGATTGTTCAGTAATATTTCTTATGTATTTTAAAATTATGTCATCAGATAATCTTTTGTAAGAGTAATTATGGTTTCATGCAAACTTAACAACAGAATTTATAGGGTTGTTGCTTATGACAGAACCTCTGAATGGGTTCCTCATAAAACAGGAATGGTCTTACTCCCTAAAACTTGTAGCCCCACATCAAAAAGTACTTGTATTCTTCTCAACATCCCTTTGCTGTGGCTACCGTGGTACTTGGGAAAAAATCAGGACAAATGTGCCATTTGATTGGTCCCTGTATAATGGTACTAGGGTCCCAAATTCCCCCAGTGTGTGAAAAAAGACAAACAAACCAGAGGTAGAACAAGCAAGCTGTGGGTCCCATTGAAGGGGAGCTTAGAGGAGGGGAGCAGGGAAGCGTGTAGATGGACAGGAGGGAATTGGTGTCCACAGCTTGCTAGTTCCGACCCCCTGCATCTGTCGTGCTGCAGAGCCCATTATCTCCATTGGCCCTAGTGCACCACACTTGTTGCACCAGTGGTAGTCCCGCCACTGAAACAACCCTTCCCCCACATGGAAATATCAGCTGCAGTTAAAATGTGTCAGCTACAGTTAAAATGTGACGTGACACCTATACCGCTATCTATGGGAAGGAGTCATTTTTTCCCCTTATTAAATTATATTTATTGAAAGTCTATGGGCTATGTTTAAAGTTTATTAAATGGTTGAAATTGTAAAATAAATTGTTATTCCAAAGGTTTTATTTTAAATCAATTTCAGTTTTCTGCTTCCAATTAAATTATTATAATTTTGTTTTTTGTTACAAAATATAGATATAGCAGGTTTGCATTGTGCTTACACATGTTAGGCACATGTTAGTGTTAGCATCCATCTGGTTTACCCCATATTTCTTTTCTTTTTAAGAACAAGGGCATTCAGAATAATTATTTCAATTTGTTATATCATATATTACACTTTTAAATTTTGTTAACTTTTTGTTATCAATCTTCTTTACAGAATATTTAGGTACAATATGTGCTAATTTTGTAGGTGGCAGTAAATGTCCCTTATGCCATTGTGTCATGACATAGCTGCATGTGACAGGGACAGTGTCATACTGTCAGGAGCAGTATGAAGGCAAACAGGAATCCACAGAATGAAAGTTTGATAATTGCCTATTTAATAATCTAAGACTACCGCATAATAAACTATAATATGCAATCCCCACTCCCTTCCCTATTTTACTGCAAGCTCTGTGAATATCAATTACATTTTCTTAGAACATGGTTTTGATGTGTATATATAGAACACTAGTAGGGAAATCATGAAGCAATGGCTAAACTCTAACTCAGTTTCATGACATCGTAATTACTTTAAATTTTAATACTTTACTGGCATAGACAATTTTAGAACTAGGACAGTTTATTTTATTTAGAAATAAACAAGACATATGATTAACCATAAACATAAACTATTTTGCACAGAATCAAATATTTATATACCTTTAAAACATAGTGCTAGTAATTTTTCACACTGATGTATGTTTGATGTTCTATATTCAAATATTCTCCTTGTATTTTGTCTGCTTTCCTTACTCTAAATAATCATAAAACCAAATGCTGGATAAATATCCATGTTCAAAATAATTATCTAAAAGTTCTTGTAAATGGTGACTAGATATAAGCAACTGGAGTGTGGAAAGTACATTAGCAGCACTCTTCCATCAGAAGTTGCTTTCTGCATTGCCTATCAACAATTGACCTCAGTTCTGAGTATGTGCAGAGCTTTCCATTCATTCATTCTCAAAGTTCCCTGCTGAGGTCAACAAGCAGTGCATACAGGCACTATACAAGGGACCCTCTGTCATGCAGGCATTGCTAGGTAATTGGGTTAATATCCAGCCTCTATATCTCATACTTCTGTGTTTTGGCCTTGCTTTTGGACTTCTTGGACCAGCTACTGTTGAATCCCTTGGAACCGTGCTTGCTAACTTGCTATTCTGTGTACTGATCTGGCTCTGAATAATTGGATTTACTTGTTACATTTTAACCCTCTGGAATTTCACTTACTAACTTCTGCTAAACCGTGTACTGACCTGGCTCTGGACAATTGAACTCACTATTGTTTAACCCTTTGGAACCTTGCTTACTGACATTGCTATATCATGCACTGACCTGGCTCTGGACAAGTGGACTCACTACAACTTAAACCCATTGGAAATCTCCTGACTGACCTTCTGCTATATTATAAACTACTCTCCTTGAACCACTGTATCAGCAGTTTCTCTGATCACTTCCCATCCAGCTTCATCAGGAACTCATCTCTGATTTGCCTGAATCCAGCCATTGTAATCTGTCTGCCGGAGTAAGGTAGCAGAGTTTCTTTTATTTGTAATTGTGACAGAAAGACACCAGTCAGTATGAAAATTTGGTGCATGTGGATGTTTTCGTGTGGGCAGGGGATGCTTACATCAAGAGAACAGACAGCAGTATACGCACAAGCATATAAGGTCACATCAGAATGCATACAAAAAAATGCATAGTATAAAATAAGTAAAATATTCTACTCTCTTTCTCTGTGTGTGTGTGTGTGTGTGTGTATATATATATATATATATATATATATATATACACAAACGATTATGTAGTATATCTGATGACTGATTGTTAAATTCATGTATGACCATGTGAATATTCTATGTAACTTTGTAATGTAATCTCAACGTGTGCTTTGCTAGATGGCATGAGTTTGAACTTATGCAAGTGTCATTAATCTTTTGAAACTAGCCAGGCCCAGGTTAGATAAGGGTCTTGGTGGAGTTTGAAGTCCAAAGTTGTAAACCATCTAGCCACTCAAGCAAAGCAGAGGTGAGAGATCCTCTGAGGTGCCCAAACATATATCTTAGTGATGGATAATTTATTTCGGAAAGCTTTTGTGTCATTTTGGGAATCAATCTGACTTAATTGAAAATGTAATTCCTAACGTGGAGGTGAAGAGCCTGTAAGAAGGGTTAAAAATGTTCTGCCTTAGACAATAAAGTGTGCATTTTCACGAGTAGTCTATCAAGACTGAAATGTCTCATTTTCCTCAGTTGTGTTCCTTCACACATCAGGGAATAAATGTATCAAGCTGAGAGTTTTCCGGCGGGTTTAAAAAACCAATCAGATTCTAGCAGTCATTTATTTAGTACATTCTACAAAATGAAAGCAAGAATCTGATTGGTTGCTATAGGCAACATCTCCACTTTTCAAGCCTGCTGAAAGACTCTTAGCTTGATACATTTACCCCCAGGTCTTAACTAGTAAGTAGTAATTCTGATTTTATTTCCTATATTATTTTCTGAAACTTACTTGTGCAATATATTGTATGTCTTGTTATTTTTTGTAATAAAGCCTTGGAAACATTTTTCAGATGAAATAAATTTAATCTAGCGTGTTCTCTGTGATTCTTAGTGAACTTACGAAGCCCAGGAAGGCTCGTTCTACATGTGTATATTAGTTAAATGTGAAACATTAACAAGTGGTTGTCACTCACCGGACCGTGAGTGCCTCTGCGCTGGTGCGTGGTTCTCTATCCTTCCTGATGGCGCCTGTCCTGAGCCGCGGCCGTCCGCCATCTTGATGGACTGCGCATGCACAGCATCCATGAACGCTTATGACCTTTGCTTTTAACCTAATTGGTGGATCAGTCACCTCTCCCTATTTAAGGCACCTGTGGCCATTGTATCATTGCCTGATCTTGAGTCTCATTCCCTGTGAGTCTCTTAAGGTGTCTCCTGTGTCCTGCTCGTATCTTCAGTTTCCTGCTGGATTACCTGCTCTGCTCATCGGCGGTTCCCATACCCGCTACTGACTCCTGTGTCCTGCTCGTATCTTCAGTTTCCTGCTGGATTACCTGCTCTGCTCATCGGCGGTTCCCATACCCGCTACTGTCTCCTGTGTCCTGCTCGTATCTTCAGTTTCCTGCTGGATTACCTGCTCTGCTCATCGGCAGTTCTCATACCCGCTACTGACTCCTGTGTCCTGCTCGTGTCGTCAGCTGTCTGCTGGATTACATGCTCTGCTCACCTGCGGTTCCCATACCCGCTACAGTCTCTCAGCTCTCCTGCTGTGCCTGCATATCCTCGTTGGACAAGCTTCTCTACTCAGCAGCGGTATCCATACCCACTATAGACTATTAGCCGTTACGCTGCATATCTGTTTGAACAAGCTTCTCTACTCAGCAGCGATATGCATACTTGTTATTGACTATCAGTTGTTATCCTGCATATCCGCTGCGGACAAGCCTCTCTATGGAAATCGGCGTGTTGACAGCTAAAATTTAAAGCGGCGCTGCCTTGTACAGAGAAGTTTCCCTTTACAAGGCAGTGCCGCTTTAAATTTTAGCTATCAACACGCCGATTTCCGGCGACTTGTACAAATCGAAGTATGATACATTGACCCCTAAATCTCAACTAAGGGAGTCAAATCTAATGTCCCTGTATTTAATAGGAATTGCAGTATAATATTAATAACATATTTTATGACTTTAATTAATTTAGTGGAAGTAACAAAGGGAATAATAAAAATAAGTTATTATCTTTATTGCTCTCCAGTTTATCCAAGTAATAGTTCAAAGATATTTATTCTGTCATGACATCAAAAGTAAGTCTTATGTGTCCATAAACACCTACCCACAAACCTTCAAAAAAGTATACACTTCAGTGTGGATCAACAAATCTGCAGCATGGCTTTATACATGTTTTATCTTACAGAATCCATTGGTGACTTATAATAGTGATGCATTAATTCATATTTATATTAAGAAAAGTTGAAAAACATAATATCCATCAGTTTTTCAATAATCAAGTTATTTCTTTAAAGGGTTTACTAAGCAGATATTTAAAAATGTGTGTTATTAACAGGATAGCACAGATGTCGGTCTTTAGGCATTTAATTTGCTCTGCTGTAACAGTAAAGCTGTAAGTAGTGATCACACTATTAGTAATGAAGTGTTTCACATGTATTTATATCTTGTATTGTACAGAGTGCTAGTACTTCTTTCATATATAAGATTTTATTCTGTGTAACTTTTGTTAATGTTTCTTTTCCTTATTCCACCACTGATTGTATTCATTGTGTACTTGTACTAAGATCCTTGCTTTATTCTACTCTAGTCTACTTTAGATATCGCTAAAGTGAGGATAAACAAAACCTATTGTTAAAAGTTTTTTCATGCTATTATATCCCATGCAGCATACATTTGTTTTCAATATTTGATACACTAAGTTGTCATAAAAAGGTTATCACCTCTCTATAGCTGTGACTTATTTTATATACCAGGAATTATGTTTACGTTAAGATCCGCTGATGACAAGTATCATATTCTTGCAGGGAAGAGACATCTTTCATTTTCATGGTTGTGAAAATATGTCACTAGTTTACCGAGAAACCACTTTCAACGGCATTCACCAAGCAGGAATGTGATATGAAAAGGGATTTTAATGTCAGGCAATTAAATATTAATATGTCACTATGCACTACTTTGCAAAGTCCAGTGTGGATTTAAAGATAAAGTACTTAATAATTTTCAAATGCACTTAGCTGAATTATAATTTTTCCCTAGCAAATTCCTCAGTACCACTTGATGTTAAATAGATGTTAGTTGCTTCTCATTCTGTAACAGTGGTGTAGCCAAAATGACATAGAGGAGCAATCAAGAAAGATAAGTAGGAAATAATTTCTGTGCAACTGGTAGCTCCATATACAACTGAACAATCAGGTACAATTGAGTACATGCAATAAAACACCCACCTGTTTTGTGATCCATTCTGAAGGTCCACACATACAATTAAATTTCTACAATCCTAGTGCACCTACCCAGAACCCTATCAATTACCACAGCAGGATGCATACCCTTCTACATTTCATAATGCTTAAACAGTAATCCAAAATTATTGTTAAAAGGTATTTTTTTTCTAAACCTGCAAAAACTGAGAAACTGTAAAACCATAGCGTAGAATCATTTTAACATAGAACAGGAACATATTTATTCAAATTAGCAGTTGTGTGTTGGATAATTTAAATAAAATACATATTAGATTATAATACACATACATTTATGTGCAAAACAACTTTAGAATTGGTGAGTTGCTATGCCAGTTTTAAGGTTATTTTCTGCATTGACCCCTTTACTGCACACACGTCCCCCCCAGGTATATTTTACCTTTACTGTTATCAATTGACATGTAGCAGAAATGTATAGAAAATTTTGCAAGAAAAAAACAAACTACTACAGCCAATATTAAGAGCCCCATCTTTATCTTTACATAAGATCCTCTCCTCCTTCTCACAGTGCTCTGTGTTCTTAAAGTAACAGCATAACAGACTGTTATAACATACTGTAACATTGTAATTACTACAGATTAAACCTAACATACCCATTTCATCATTGAACGCTTACATAATGAGCCCTGTGATACACTAACTAAAACAGACATAATCAGGCAAGCACAAAAGTTGCTTCTTGAATTTGACAAAATAGACAAGACAATGACATTTCCCACACTTATTTATTTCTTCATCTCCTCATTGTATTTTATCTTTTTTTGCCACATTTTTTAAAATAACTTCTTTAACCCTACATTATCACCAATATTTGTTCTTTACTTATAATTTTCAGTATGTAAAGCACAAAAAACTAATTAAGTATTATAATGCATAATGTCTCCGAGGCTTAATGCTTTGCATGTTCCCCAGCTCCTCTATAACATCTAATAGCCTTAAAATAAAAATAAAGTAAATGATAGGTTATTTATGCTATAAGGGATCAAATGCCTTTAAATATATGATAACAATCAAATATATATTATATATATATATATGATATGATATGATATGAAATGTCATGGCTGTATGTACAGATGTAGCAAGCATTAAACTGACTCCAGGCATGTCGGGCCTAAGTCATTAAGGAAAGTAAGACAAGAAAAAGAGTAAATGTTCTACGGGACAAACTATGTTACAATGCAGGGGAGCAAATTAGTTTATTATGTTGCACATAAGTTAAATACTGGCTGTCCTTTCATCTAGCACACAAATACTTGGTAGCTTTATTTTTACACTGACATTTAAAGTTGATCTAGGACATGTCCTATTCCAACAATAAATCTCTCCCCACATTTATATTTACCTACCCCTCCAATGCAACATGGTTTTGCCCAGGTGCAAATGTTACTCCTTTTTTATGCTTTGCTCTCCTTAATGACTCAGGCCCTATATGTGTATATATGTATAAGTATTACACATTACAGTATTAACTTGTAATTTCTAGATCTATCTTCTATTAATTGTGAGTTGTAAGAAGAAGAAACTGCTACCATAATCTACAACAGATTGGACTTTTTACAGATACAGCTGCTGGTGTGAGTGCTGGTTTAGGGATATTAACTATATATTTACTTTATTAAATTGAGCAGAATCATTATATTTATTCATTCCATAATGTCTGTAGTGAATATTGCATAATAAATGTATAATTGTGCAAATATTTCTAAATATACTATACTTCCAGGTAGCAAGATCAAATTATCTTCAGAAAGAAATTTACTATTTTACACATTTTGATAATTGACTTTTGGCCTGCAGATTAATTAGTGGTGGTTTAAATTGCAATTGCTTTATTGAGGGTGTGATTTCTTGTTGGTGACAAAGAATTTTAGAAATGTCTGCACAATATTTATTAAAAGATCATGATAGTAAGTCATATTTTTTTTATCAAATTACTTGAAGTTAACAAGAAAAATGTTATTTGTAATTTTACCTTTTTGGAAGAAAGAGTAAGACATTGGTATGTTTTACAATGTTATACAATGGTGTCTATACCACATGTGCATTCTGTCTGCAAGTGGAATCCAAAACAAGATTGTGTTTATTTGCTTCTACATGCTCCTCTTTTTCTCCTGTAGTTCCTACTTGTTACCGCTTCCACGGCGTGGGGAGTGTTTGTGTGAGTGTGCCTGACTAGCTCTTTGCATAAAAGACATTTACTTTGCTCATCGAGATAAGCAAATTTATTCGACTGAAGCTGAACTTAGGGAAAACAAATTTCCAAATCAACCTTGATATGGAACATACTCCATTAGAATCAGACAAATCACTGTCAAGCAGACAAAATGAACAAATCACAATGAAACAGACATGATCATATGTTCATAACGTCATAAAAGTAGCATAGTTGACATCAATATACATCAAAGAGCTGTGAACTACAATATTCTGCAATGCTTGATTCAGAAATGAGTACGCATTCCAAAATAATTTGTGCTTGAGGCAAAGAGAACTACATCAATTATGCTGGACAGATATGTATTAATGACAATGAAATATTTAACAATGCTGAGGATCGTCATTTTACCCAGAATTTAAAATGTCTTTTTCATTTATATAAAAATTTCAATAGGTGAAGTTAAAATTATGTTAATGTGTTCTGTTTGTATCAGAAAATTGTCAGGCCCATTTTTACACACATAGCATGGTAAGTGTGGTTTTAGATAATTGTAATTTACTTTATGCTAATTCTAGCAAAAATGTACCTGCCTCAATTTTGCTTACATGAGTACAAGTAAATGTTTCACATTATTAAAACATACATTATTCTAATTATGACAGAAAATTTCTATATAATATACTAGTTCAATTTTTTTATTGTTTAATCACTTTGCAGGTTTATGGTTATTGTGAATGAAGAGCTGCTTATGATTGCTAAGAATATTTCTAAAGTTTTCTAAAATGAATAATGGAGTGACTTACTCTTTAATACAAAACACCATGCTAAGATATGTTTGTTTGTTTTTTTTTAAAAATAGTTTTATGTAGAGAAAAAGAAAATCTTTTATTGCGGATTTCACCAACTTCTACAAAGATGTCTAGATTTTCGATATTTAATCTATTTTACTGTATACATTGAAATATCACTGTTTTAATAAAAAAATTATAATCGATGTATGGATATCTAATACTTCTGTGTTAATAAAAGTTGCTTATTTTATTAAACAAGTATTACAGTGACTTTAATTGTTCTTGGCTGCCTTCTCAAATAATTTTATTCACTTATACACATTTCATTAATTTAAAGAAGCTCACCTTCCTTTCTTTTTTTCACTAATTTCTAGTTTACTTTTTGGGGAGTTGACCACTCCCTCCAGGTGCTGCAAGCTTTAATATGGAGGTTCAGGGAAGGTATTAAATGTGACACTCTGAATATATATTTTGTTTCACATGCTAGGGACTCACCTAAAGGAGATGCCATGACATTGGCAGGTGAGCTTATCCCAATATAGCTATATTGTACTCTCCTATTTATGTATGTGCCAACACATTGTGATATATTTATTGTTTGCTTTAGGGAGCTGGACAACATTTTCTTTTATTCTCACATTACAGTGGCAAAGAAATTATACTATCTAGACCAGTGGTTCCCAAACTTTTGCAGTTCGCAGCACCCTTAGAGTCTCCATAATTTTTTTAAGGCATCCCTCCAAAATAATTACTGAGCAGTCCTGTTTTAGAAGTAGTTGGGTCAAAAAATTGTAATAAGTATTTAGGTGAGGACAGAAATACTTATTTAGTTGTATGCAAAAATGCCCCCTCTGCATCCAGGCACTCTGCCCCCTCTGCATCCAGGCACTCTGCCCTCTCTGCATCCAGACACTCTGCCCCCTGTCCCTCTGCCCTCTCTCACGCTGCCCCCAGTCTCTCTGCCCTCTCTCACGCTGTCCCCCTCCTCTTCCACGCTTTCCCCCTCCTCTGCCATGCTGTCCCCCTCTTCTGCCACGCTGTCCCCCTCCTCTGTCCTGCTGTCCCTCTCCTCTGCCACGCTGTCCCCCTCCTCTGTCCCACTGTCCCCCTCCTCTGTCCCGCTCCTCTGTCCCACTCCTCTGCCTTACTGCCCCCCTCCTCTGCTATGCTGTAACTATCCCTCTCACTCTACCCCCTCTGCCGCGCGACAGTTACAAGCTGCGTGAGAGAGGAGGATGCTGGGTCCCGGCGCCGCACGGATTGGTAAGTTTTTGTGTTCTTTTTTTTTATCCATGGCTGGCCCGTGGCACCCCTGTGACAGCGCCGCGGCACCCCTGGGAGCCGCGGCGCACACTTTGGGAACCGTTGATCTAGACTATTAATGATATCTGTTTATGTGTTCATTCAATATCCCTTCCTTTTGTTTTAAATATGGTATAGTAAATTTACTGCATCAAAGCCATCAGGGCCTTACATATGATATCTGTAACTTAATTTCAAATATATGTATTTGTCAATATAAAATAAAATACTATTCTTCCTGAGAACATTAGCAAATCAAGCATTTGGGAAAATATTTTGTTTTCTTATTTAGGTTTTGCAAGTTATGTGAAATGTTTATGCCAGTTACAAAATATTGAGATTTTACATTTGAGACACATTTAAGTGTTGATATAAAATTTTAAACAACAGATATTTCACAGGGACCAATGATTGAAAATGTGTGAAACTGCTGAAAAAAATATTGAAATATACTTTATAGTATATAAAAGACAAAAACTAAAAAATCTACATGTTTATAAGGGTCTGCAAATATGTACACCTTACCCCCTAGGTCAACTACAAGAACATTAGTAAAAATATATTAAGGACAGGGTCTTATTTTATGTTATTTAGGCAGACATTGACAATGAATGTGGGATTTGATAATGCAGTTTCTGACATTATATAATTGGGTTGTTATAAAACATATATTAGCAGAGGTGTGAAGGGAATAACCTTACAATTTCTTTCATATAATATATTACTCATTGAATATAAAGTACAATAATATTTTAAAATCATAAATTAAAACCCTCTAGATATTATTGACCTTCCATTAATATGTTTTTAATTGCCTTGGGGTCTGTCCCCACATTCATAAATACCGGAATAAGGTTTTTGTCTTTATGATAGATCAAAATGCAAACGAGATTTTCACACTGGGCCTCTTTACAATTGAAAATAATTCTCAGGAATATACATATATTGGCTGCTTCTAGATCATTAATGGGCAACAAGCAGCCATTGGCTTGGCTAGCTGCCACCTGAGGTCCCCAGCTCTTTCCAAGTGATAAATAGGCTACGTGTAAAGTTCAGCATCACATGATTGGATCAGCAGCTACCACAAAACATGACCAATTACTCCAGGAGGAGGAAGAGGAAGTGCAAATTATAGGAGGGTGAAATTCAGTCCATACTGCACCGTTTGATCCTCTTCCTTCTTACCTGGAAACTGAGACTGGCTGACTAGTCAAGCGCACTGTTTGGGGAAGGTGGTATGCATTTAGTGGTAATTAGCTTTAAATTAGGGGTCATTAGATAAATAGTAGTGAGGGGTGTGTAGAGGAATGTATGGGCTTGAGAGACATATGAGGAAGAAATTTAGGAATATCTGATCTGAGGGCATGTGGGGCATTTTGTGGCAAGTGTGGTCTGATGGTCTGTGACGGTGTAGTGGTTATTTTGTTTTTAGTGTTTTTGTAGAAAATAATAATTTATTTTTTAGGATGGTCAGATACTGAGATAATGGGTAATGTATGCCCTTTAGAAGGTTAGAGAGTCACATTTGCTGCCCTTAAAATGTATCAGATTTCCCATCACTGTTCTAGATAAGGTATATTATTCAACTGGATTCTTTTTTTTATATACTTGATACTGATTTACCTAAATTGAAATCTGTCTCTTACAAATATAAGATTTGTGTTGAATTCTGGAAAACTATCTGTTTTTGGACTAAACAAAATGGATTTGTGTCTTAAATAAGTATTTATTAGGGGTATATCAAATCCATATAGGTTTCTTATAGATACTGAGAATGGTATGCAGCCACCTTAGTTTCATCATCGCGAGACTTTCTTGCTACTTATTCTACCTTGTCTGTTTCATTTTGTATTAGTTTGATATACAAACAACATTTTGTCATTGCTATTTTTCATTTTGTTTTGCTGTTTATTGTAGTTTTATTATGCCAATGCTTAAAATGAGGATTTAAATAGTAAAATACAGGGCCCAATACTGATCAATGGGGTGGCCCACTAACAACTATGGTTAAGTTTGAATATGTTTGACTTATAAAAACATTCTTTTTTCGATCCTTAAGCCAGTTATATACTCACAGATGCATTTCCTCTTAATCTTTAATTCCTCATTGTATCTACCAATCTGTTAGATGGGCCGGTGTCAATAGATTTTGAGAAATCCAAATACATCATTTGTTGCAGCACCATGTTTCCAGACAATCTCAGCAATACACTTACTATGTATAGCAGGTGTAACAGGATCAGCAAATCTGGATTGATGATTAAAGTTCATCTGGATGCAATCGTATATCATATACTCTATAACATTAATCTTCTACAATGACTGCTTTATTCTGAGAGAGAAACAAAAAGCCACAATTAATTTTCAGGCACAGTCCCCACAGGATTGTGGGAGAGGCTCCAACTGAGGTCCAGTATACAAACTAGCTCCCAGTTGTCCAGATAAATAATCCTAGCAATGTTCACACATATATCAAAGTTCTGAGAGTCAGCATAAAGGTAGTAATCCACTGAATATGAACACAGGACAATGCTCACACAGTCTCACTGAACATTTAATTGCAAGCCAGATTACAGCACCAGAGCAACTGCAGAGAAAACGTGTAACAGCTTGCAGATTACAAATGGAAACTTGCTTCAATATTAAACACAGTGCAAAGCAATGAATATATAATTTTACTCAGCAATGATAACTTGGAGTAATAGAGTTAAAGCTTAATCCACAGCTAGGGTACAGCTCCAGGAACACCACAGTGAAAATAATGAATGTAGAGTGAGAAGCAGAGAGGTACCACGTTTGTGAAAGCAGGGTCAGGAGCAAGCAATACATTTCCTTCAGTAGTAGAGTCACCCACTTCCAAAACAGTTAGCACCAACTATCAGAAAGCAGAGAAAGTTAGCACCACTATGTACTGATGGCAATGGTCACAACTGAGAGCTGGAGCTGTATTCACTGTAGACAAGCGATGGCCAGTTCAAAAAGCTGGATTAGTATGGCAGGCAGCGATCAAACAGTAATCAAACAAATCAACGCGTTAGATGCACACAGGAACAGGAACATGTATGCTGAACAATAATCTGACAGTGTAGCTTTGAGCTGACTGGATCTTATAGCTGCAGTTATGTGCTCAAATGCTGCATGATATCATTGCCCATCAAGGAGGACTAAGATACAGGTTGCAACTTACTTCCCCATAAATAGTTTTCAGGTTTGTGTCTGCATGACAGATCATTTATAAACCCATTGTAACACTGCGACTGAATTTATTTTCCACAATATATTTCTGGATATGTGAAAAAATTGGGGAAACCCCACCTCTCAATCTGTGGGTATGCAAAGCTCCTGAAAAAACAACTGTTCAAAGGACTAAATTTGGTTTCTGTATCATTGTGGTACTAGGTCAACACCACAATTATAAAAACAAACTGAAACCCTAGTAGGTATTAGCAAATATAAACAGTGAGACTAAGAGTGGACAAAAGTGTGTACAACTAATTTTAATAAGTAATATACAAACATACAAACTGTATATGGTGGTACAGCAACTAAAAAGACAACAATATACAGATCCCTAACCAAGACTGAAATTAAGTGCTGGTATTGAAAAGGGGAAACAGTTTGAACAGTTGTGATGATTAGAAATATACAAACACTATCGTTAGTGCTGAATAACTATGTTTTGATATTACTACTGAGCATTTACAATGCAATAAAGCATAACACATCTATTTATCAAGTTTATTACTTGAGTGTAGAGTTCAGAGAAACCTCAGTGGGAAAGATCATAGTCTGGATTCTAAGAACATAGTTTAAAAAAGAGTAATTGTAAATACGTTTTCCATATTAATTTGCCTTCTCTACAGGGCTTGAGGCAGAATACAGTCTTCTTTCCTTCCTGCCTAAAGATACACTCAGAGTTGATCACCCAGAATGAAGTCAACACCTGACGGGCCATTTCGCCCTAAACATGGGCTTCTTTGTGGTGCAGGCTTTAATCAGCTCTTAAAAAGGGGGCTGATCTGCTGATGATTATCAGTTGATATGCAGATGGGCTGGGAACACACTCAAGAAATTTCCGACCGATGTGTTATCTACAATGATTGTACCAATGACTGAAGATCTGATTGGTCGGTTCAATCATGTATACACACTATACACGGATTAAACTATTTTGCCCGTCTGACCATCCGGGCCGTGTTTTTTGTCAGTTATAACGTCTCACAAGATGGTGACTCCGTACACACTGAAACGATATATGGTCTCCCTGCAGCGATATGCTAAATAAATTCAAATAAAGAGCTGAACATCACCGGCAAAAAACTCTCAGAAATTCAGATTCCAGAAAAAGAAAGACGTCATCGCTATTCATTCTATAGCACATCTTTGTGTATAGTGTAAGCTCGTTTGCAACTGCAAATTTACTATGGTTTATTTTAATACAATGGCCACAGATGAACAAATGCAAGCTTGTGGTCTTTTCCTTGTTGCTATGGTAAGAACACTGTAAGCACAGACCCGAAGGAAGAAAAGGAGAAAGAATTGGACCTGAACCCCGAGGATGAATGAACCCATATTCCAGGAGTTGCTCTAGCTTGTCACCCCTCTCATCCACAAGGAAGATACCCATGTAAGGAGACCTATAGCTGCAGAGCCGAATCAGGATACTAAAATAAAATATTTGGCCACAGGAAGGAAACTGGCTGATCTGAAATATAGAAATATAACAATTTCACCCCAAGCTCTGGGTTTGATTATACCTGAGAGGCTATTGTACAAGTTCTGCTTGGCTAATATGTGAAGGTTGGTAAAAGAAATTCTCTGTTTTGAAAAAAAAAATTCATTTAAATAGAAAGTTAACATTTTATATAACATATAAAGTTTCATACAAATATCATATAAATTAATTTAGTGTATATAACATGGAAAAAAAAAAGGATCTCTAAAAAACAAAATACACAGTGGTCACAGCTGTTCATAATATAATTTTTCACTGTTTTCCAATGGTGACGGACTCCCTATGTACTGTAGCATACTTTTGCTACCCAGTGGTGTAGAAGTCTTGTAGGCTGGCGGGGTAACAGATTTAACTACCATGCCGGAATGTTGCATGTGTAGTAGTAGTGGCCGAAATGTATATAAATGACCCTGCCTGAGAGTTCCTTGCTCCTATGTGTGGGGGGATTGTGTTAATACAGTGTCTGGTGAGAGATCCCCCTTGTTGACCTACAAATGATGTCATACACCAAACGTTCCATCTCTATTCCCATTTCACTTCTTGCATTTCTCATTTTCTTTGTAAAAGTTGCTCCAAGCAGATCAAATTTGTCTTGTTCTTTTCACATCAAGAGGGTTGTAGACTCGCCTTGCATGTTATTGAATCACTTGGCTCTGGTTCACGGACCCTTTTTGCTCTCCTCTTTTCACTTTGATCACCTGGTTGTCTACTGTCAGCTGGCTGGCATGCAGTGTTGTGCCATGTTGCTCTGCCCCACATCTGATAGTCTTATTGGAAGCTGCTTCTTAGTATACTAGTCCCCAGGAATCAGTGCTCATAACATGATGTTTCAATTAGTTTTCATATTACACTATAATAATAAGGAAGACCATTAAGTAGAATGAACAGAACATCAATCAATTAAATTAAAGTGCTACATCTAATATGCCACTAATTACAATAGCTGCAGATGCATGGTTAGTAGATTTAGGGCAAGTGGTACTCCATGACAAGTAGTAATTGTTTTGTTTCATGGTAAACTAATGTTATTGTAACATTTCACTATTAGTGTAAATTCACTAATGATGTACATGTGATGTGTATATCTGTGTTCAGTATATGGAGGTTTCCTATATTTTAAATTGTCCAAAAGAATGGGCATAAAGCACCTTAAGATACACTGCTGACTGCTGTGATGGGATTTATTGATGGCCACTGTAGATCAGTGTAGTCCTTCTAGTGAATTAACATATAGAAGTTATTATTAATTACTGGGAAAAGGGTGACTATCGTAGAACATGCTTTCTCAGTT
Organism: Mixophyes fleayi; assembly: GCF_038048845.1. Classification (NCBI taxonomy): domain Eukaryota; kingdom Metazoa; phylum Chordata; class Amphibia; order Anura; family Limnodynastidae; genus Mixophyes; species Mixophyes fleayi. The sequence continues at coordinate 53,092,352 of NC_134402.1, forward strand.
AACAATGTATACTAATTTAGCGGCATGACTTTTTTTTATCTATTAATGTCACAATAATTATTTCCCCTATGGATTACTTGATTCATGCACAGTTTGCTCATGTTTAAAAAGCAGTGCCATGGCAGGGTATCATAGGGAAACAAAAAGTGGCCAATCAGTTTCCAAAGAACAGTGTGTTTTCAAGCATTACTAACTGGGACCTATGGTAGGATAGGTTGTGCATTCTTTGCTAAGTGGAGGAACAAACAGCCATTCCCATGCAACAAAAACATTTCAAATTTGTTAATTGGTTTAGGTAAACTGTGAAACACTCATTTGCTGGTAAAAATCATATTTAGTGAAATTCATTGATATCTAAGTCTGCACAAATCAACACAAATAGAATTTGTGGGATTCAATGTTTTTCTCATATTTCATAGCACCTTTCCTTTTTTCTGAACACTTTTAAAAATAATGCATTTATTAGGTCAGCTTTCTATTTATCTCCGTCAACCTATCCACCCAGTAAATATTTAATTCACCCAGTATATTTAATCCACCCAGTAAATATTTAATTGTTTAATTGCCCCCCCCCCCCAATATTATCAGTGTACATTTTTTACGTGCTACTTTTTTTTTAGATTAATCCTGTTTTCTTTAGGGATCAGTTTTTCTTTTTCTACCTTTGCTATCCTGATTCTCCTTTTACAAATTATGTTGCTTTCCTTGTATTCATTTAATTCCTTCTCACTAACTAGTAGTTTAAACAATTTGTAACATCCCCTAAGACAAAAGAGGGAATGTCACCCCCCTTGCAGTATAAGAATGAGTGTGATGTTTTTAGGGGCAAGAAAAGAGTTTTGAAAGGGCCTGACTATCTAAATCTGTTGCTGGCTATAGCAGTGTGCTGGGGGAAAAAATGTTGTGTGTATGTTTCTTGCAGGATAACCCCACCCTTTCAAGCACCTGTTATGGCCTATAAATTGATTTGAGCAGCTTCCACTTTTGTATTTGTCTGAGAGGCATGTTGGTGTCAGTAGCTGAGAGGGGGTACTGGCACTGAATTGCTGTTTGGAGGCTTCTGGGGTACCTCTTTGGTAAGTTGGCTCTCAATTTAAAAACACATATGTATGGCCCAAATATATGGGACTCTCATTGTTTAGAGTAGGACCATCCTATTAGCAAAAGCGCCTTGGCGTGGCGGATGGCTTAAACATACATTTGCAAATGTGTGCAACAAAGACTTTTGCATTTTTATCTACAGTAGAAATGGCAGATCTGTTGCTGGCTATAGCAGTGTGCTGGGGGAAAAAATATTGTGTGTATGTTCCTTGCAGGATAACCCCACCCTTTCAAGCACCTGTTATGGCCTATAAATTGATTTGAGCAGCTTCCACTTTTATATTTATCTAAAGAAAGTGTCTTTGGGTCGCCTCAGCCTATGGTGGTCACAACTGGAGATACTTGAATTTTTCAACCACTTAAAAATTCTATACATTTTAGCCAGTTTGAGGGCCTCAAACTTTGTTGCAGTGTGGGCATATTTTTTTTTAATCTGGCTCATTTTGCTTCAAATGTCATGACTGTCCTGCCCTCGAACAGCCAAACGCCTCAAAATCAAATTTGAGTTTGCAGTTCGCGATTAACACATTTTTTTAAAAAAAAACAAAAAAACAAACTATAACTTTTTTTCCTGTTTGAACATAGGTGGTTACAAATATCAATACTGTGTTTGAGTTAAATGTTTGAGATTATCAATTGCAAGGAAAACTATTCAAATCTATACAATACAGCTATTTAACCTTTAAAAAGCTCAGTCATGTTCAAACTGGATAAAATATGTTTGAATCTGTTCACCTTGCTTGAGTTTAGGTCTAGTGCTGAGCCCTTCTCACCTATAGGCCCTGTAGTGGAGGTAACTTCGCCATTGGTAATAGTTCAGCAGCTGTTTTATAAAAAAAAAAAAATAGCATAGATTCATAAAAAGCGGACACATGGGATTCAACAATATGATTAAATTATGAACTTTTTGTTAATGACATTTGACATTTACAAAAATAAATTTTGTAAAGTCAAATTCTTTTCTATTATTATATATATATATATATATATATATATATATATATATATATATATATATATAGTCATAGTTGATTTATATACATCTTATATAGAAAAATCATTGGTCTGTTTGTTTGTCTGCTCACTTTTGCATTCAGACACTGATTGGAATGAAACCAACTGGCCAGGTTTTAGGGGGGTTAGGGTGCCGGTCGGACCTCCTGCTAGTGTAAGCTGGGAAGAACTTTGACCCAGGGAGCCTGTTCTAAGCCTGGAATCGGACAAACCTGCACCAATTGGGATAAAACCAATGTAAGGTTGTCTAGTTAGATACTGGGCAGGCTTTAGGGGGGTTTGGGTCCCAGTCGGACGAACCATTGGTGTACACTGGGCAGAACATTGACATGGGAAGCCTGTTCTGAGCCACTGGATAGATTTGATGAAAAGATAGGTGGCAATTGGTCTGGGATGCCTAATGGAGTGGTTGCAGTTTTGGTTGGACCTCCCTTTGGTGTATGCGTGGCACAACTTTGACACAGGGTGCCTGTCCTAGGCCTTCCACTAGATAAATTTGGCTGACATCTTAACTGCTACTTATTTTTAAAATATTGACAATTACAGCCAGGTCATTGATAACTTATTAACTTGAAAATTTAAACAGAGGCAAGGCCGGGTTCTTCAGCTAGTATATATATATGTGTGCAGTCATGGGCAAAAGTTTTGAGAATTACACAAGTATTGATTTTCACAAAATTTGCGGCTTCAGTGTTTTTAGATCTTTGTGTCAGATGTTGCTATGGTATACTTAAGTAAAATTATAACCATTTCATAAGTTCAAAGGCTTTTATTGACAACTTCATTAAGTTTATGCAAAGAGTCAATATTTGAAGTGTTGACACTTCCTTTTGAATACCTCTGCAACTCGCCCTGGCATGCTGTCAATCAACTTCTGGGCCACATATTGACTGATGGTCACCCATTCTTGCCTAATCAATGCTTGCAGTTTGTCAGAATTTCTGGGTTATTGTATGTTCAACCTCCTCTTGAGGATTGACCACAAGTTCTCAATGGGATTAAGGTCTTGGGAGTTTCCTGGCTATGGACCCAAAATTTTGATGTTTTGATCCCTGAGCCACTTAGTTATCACTTTTTCCTTATGGCAAGGTGCTTCATCATGCCGGAAAAGGCATTATTGTCACCAAACTGTTCTTGGATGGTTGGGAGAAGTTGCGCTTGGAGAATGTTTCGGTACCATTCTTAATTCATGACTGTGTTCTTAGTCAACATTGTGAGTGAGCCCACTTCCTTGGCTGAGAAGCAACCCCACACATGAATAGTCTCGGGATGCTTTACTGTTGGCATGACTGATGATAGCACTCACCTTTCCTTCTCCAGACAAGCATTTTTCCAGATGCCCTAAACAATCTGAAAGGGGATTCATTTATAGAAAATGACTACCCTAGTCCTCAGCAGTCCTTTGCCTGTACCTTTTGCAGATTATCAGTCTATCCCTGATGTTTTTATTGGAGAAAAGTGGCTTCTTTGAGGGCATTCTTGAAACCAGCCCATCCTATAAATGTCTTTGCCTCACTGTGCATGCAGATGCACTCTCACCTACCTGCTGCCATTCCTGAGCAAGCTCTGCACTGGTGGTGCCTCGATCCCGTAGCTGAATCAACTTTAGGAGATGGCCATGGCACTTTCTGGAGTTTCTTGGGGACACTGAAACTCTATCCTTGAAGTTCTTGATAATGCAATAAATGGTTGATTTAGGGGCAATCTTACTAACAGCAATATCCTTGCCTGTGAAGCCCTTTTTGTGCAAAGCAATGATGACTGCATGTGTTTCCTTGCAGTTAACCATGGTTAACAGAGGAAGAACTATGATTTCAAGCATCAGCCTCCTTTTAAAACTTCCAGTCTGTTAATCGAACTCAATCAGCATGACAGAGTGATCTCCAACCTTGTTCTTGTCAACACTCTCACCTGTGTTAACAAGAGAATCACTGACCTCATGTAAGCTGGTCCTTTTGTGGCAGGGTTGAATTGTAGGGGAAATGTTGCTTTTGGGATAAAGTTCATTGTCATGGCAAAGACATTGTGGAGTATATGTAACTTGCCATCATAAAAACTGAAGCAGCAAATTTTTTGAAAAATAATATTTGTGTCACTCTCAAAACTTATGGCCATGATTGCATATATACATATATACATAGTGTCCTCTCTGCAGCTTAAAAGTGCAGAGAGGGTTAAATCGGCACACACACACACACACACACACACACACACAGCAGGAGACCAGCTGGAGCACCTGGTCTGATCAATTAAGGAGTCAGCTAGAGCAAGGCCTGACAGGAAGCTTAAAAAGCTGGGTTTGAACTGTGCATGGGAGACTGAAGCCAGCAAGTGGCCAGTGACCAGTTACGGACCTAACTGTGATAGCCAGTGTTTAGAGCTATGGGAATATGTTTATTTCTATGAATGTTTCATTAGATTGCTGAAGACACTGCCAAGGCTGTTTATCCTTCCTGACAAGTATATAAACGTCAACGAGGTTCAGCAGAAACCTGTGTGGAGCCATCTCTTTGCACGCTTTTCACAAGATATATTACATTTACATACATAGATAGCTAGATAGATATACACACATGCACACACAAACACATATACACAGTGGATAAAGTGGGGATGTATACGGTGATATGCCATTTATCCACGTGTCTTACTGCCTTCATTGTAAAACTATCAATTGTCATTCACTTACATTACCATTATTGTTATGTGCAAGCTAATTTTTGAGGCATATAAATCTGCAAATATATGTTTGTGAATTAATTCCTAGAAATAGTGTGATATGGTTCAGAGGAGCTGTTTAAATCAAAGTGTTTATTTATGTTAATCAACACAGAGAGTGCTGGTAGATAAAAGCCTAAATCTATGGTAGCCCCTTGTATCATTTATGGCAGATTGCAAACGTGAAAGCCTTTAAAAAAATCTCTTTCGAGACAGAGAAATCTAACACATGCCGACTGCAGAGACAGGGTTATATGTGAATGACAAATTCAAGCTGAATAGGGTCATAGGAAAATATCATATCATTTTCTCCAATATCATACTTACCAAGGGCTTGTGTTGTATGCAGATGAAGGGGAACTTATGACATGTTGTATGGAAGTAAAATCATGTTTGTACGCCATACTGGTAATAAGTCGGGTCAGGTTATTTAAACCCTAACTTAGGAGCTGTGTCCACAGGGGTCATAAAACCCTAATTTGCATTCCTACAGACCTTAGTTCTGACATCACAGGAAAGTTGGCTGTGGGCCTTACAGCTTTGTTTTAAAACTGCACTGTGGCCCTAAGACTTTGTTCACTTTTGGGAGTCAATCTGATATTGACAAGCGTCCCATTGTCCTGCTTCTCCCAGCACCAGAAACTTGATTATATGTGAGTTATCAATTATGTGTTTTATCCTTTTTATTTTATAAGAAACAATGCCATTATATTTGTAAGCCTTTTATTAACTGTTTTATCTTAAGCATTGTGGATGTATTTTCCCTATTAAATTACACTTAATAAGTTCAAGTCTCTGTGTTCTTACAAATTCACGCGACAGTTTGGTCAAAAAGCTACATAATTGAAAAGAGGAGAACATTGTGGTTTAGGTCAACTCTGATTAAAGTAAATAGTGCTAGATTAATTTTAAGGGAAAACCGAAGGCTTCCTAAATAAGAGTGTCAGCTCTTCATAAAAAAATCCTTGGTGGTGGAATAGTTGGGACGACAAAGCCAGTGTGTGGCATAAATAGGGAAGGATTTAATAATTTTAGACAGACCAGATGGTGGTTTTTGGTTAACCCTGTGTCACACACACGTCACGCAGGCTCAGGTGAGTGCTGTTCGTGACAATTATATTACCACCACTTCTAAATTTCCACTCTGACCACTATATACAGTATCTATCTATCTATCTATCTATCTATCTATTTATCTATCTATCTATTCAACTATCTATCATGGATTCTCTGCACTCTCCAAATACACAATTTATGCTGTTCTAACTACTTTTCTATATTAAAAACAGGTAATGTTACTTCAAAATATTACAATATATGTTAAGCTGCCAAACTCTTACCAAAGCTTTCCCCTTCTGGCCAGTCTTAACATGATCAAAGATTTTGGTGTGCTTGTAGGTAAGCCTTTAGCCCAGATTTAATAAAACACATATCATTTGATTATGTTGGGACCGCTCTTCTGCCTTTTGGCTAAGATAAAGTGTAGTATATTCTTGCTTTACTATCAGACTCTGCTGCATGCTGTTTCCTATGCCACAAACTGCCCTTCTCAGAACTTGGCACAATTGCAATAAACATCTGCCAAGGAAGCAAGAAACAATAAGGAACATCGACTTTGGGGAAAGAATCTCTGCTAGACTCAACCAGCGAGACAAAACTTCCGGATAACCCCAGCGAAAGAAGCCTTCTTCACTGTGAAAGATAATGCGCTCCTCTTCTTTTCTCAGTGGAAGAGAACTTTCGGATCAACCCTGGCAGAAGAAACCTTCTTCATTGCTAAAGATCCTGCTCTTCTCTTCTCTCCTTAGCCAGACAGAACTTCGGGATCAACCACAGCTGAAGAAGAACTTCGTCATAGCAGAAGATCCTGCTCTTCACTGCCCAGCAGGAAGAAACCTTCATAGTTCCACCCAGTGGAAGAAGATCTTCCTCCAGACCATCTTTTCCAGCCGTACTGCACTGTGAAATAGTGCCAGGATTATGGCTTCAGCTGCTCCAGCTCCTACCTTCTTCCCTGCTCCAGCCCCTAGGAAGAAGGGACAAAAGAACTCGGCACCAAAGCCTCTCTCTCAGGCTTGAACCTCAGCCTCCACCACCCCAGGTGCTTCAGGACAAGGGAAGTCCAGACAGGATCGGTCCAGAAAACTCTAACCGTAGGACCCTGGATGAGGTTGTCCTGAAGCTGAGGGAAGGGGATGGAAGAGTTCCAGATATGACGGCTGAGATTTTCAGTAAGAAGATGTTCCTTGATCAGGGATTCTTCAAGGCTAAGAAACTCAGCATACAGAGCTACCTGAAGGTAATCTTCTACATCACCTTTGCCTCTATAGTGATCTGCAAAAAATACTGGGAGGTGATGAAGTCTGCAAGACCAGAATCCCCATTTTTCTTGATTTGAGTTAACTGTCCTGTCCAAAGAGAGGAAGGAAGGGTCTCCACGAGGAATCCTCATACACCTGGTAAGGACATTGCTACTGTCCTGAGATGCTTCTGCATCATGGTCAAGGACCCCTCAATGATTTTGGATGGTAATGACTTCTGGACAGGGAAGTGGTCCAAGATTGTCAGTCTGAGGAAACAAGACAATGCCACTGATGGTCTCCAACATCTGCCACAGAGCTTTGTACTGGGTGGCTCTGCAGGACATCTCCATTATTCCGATCAGCCAGGAAATTGCAGGAACTGCTGGAAAGCTGAATGCATGTGGAGAAGCTTCAAAATCTTAGCCTGCAGGAAATGCAGAGTAGCAGGTTACAAGACCAAAGATTGGCCAAGAAAGACATCCTGCAACCTCAGTGGACTGATCAGCAACATCTACAGGGACTGTCCCAAAGGGCAAAACCTATTTTGCAGCAGCTGGAATCAGGCTACTGGAATGTGGACCTGCTCCTGCCCTGCAGCCCAAACCGGCCCAGATGAAGCAGCAGAAACCTCAACCTCAGCCACTAGAGGGTAAGATAGGTTTTTTCCCCACTCCCTCCACTCCTGCTGTCATAACCCCACCTTCCCCCACCCATTCCTGCGCTCAGCCCATCCTCACTCCTCCGGATGCTCCCACCCTCTACCCTCACTTCCCTGCAGTAGAACTAGCCACCTCCCAAGCACCCTACCTTTCTCTAGAAAATTTCCCCCCTCTTGTGCTCGCTACAAGTAAGGAAAACAAGTTGAGAAGGAAGCGGAAAGAACTCAGTAGCCCAGATGACAACTCTGAAACTTCCAAGAAGCTAGCAGTTGAGCTCGTCAAAGACCACCTTGCGCAGGAGAAGTCACTAGAAGAGATGGTATTTGAGCTTCAGTCAGTTTAGGATTAGAAGCAAAGGAGGAGTTGGAGGTGGAAAAATTCCTGCAGCTGCCAAACATCTGCCTTTTTTTAGACAGCTAGAGGAGAGAGGTCTGCTTCCTTCTCAAAATGGAGACACAGGCAGACCAGACAATGACCCACCTGACAAGGATGGTAACTAATGTACTGTATTTTCTAACTATCTATTTTCCCACTTCATAGTCAGAAATGTGATGTTTACATGCTGCATGAATGTTATTTGCCTTTCTCGAATTCCTCTAGACTTCTGGTTAGGCAGTGGTCTCATATTGGTCTGGGGGATGAGTGTAAGTCTATATGGTTTCCCATACTTTTCAGGGGAATATGGCTCTGTTAGTAATACTTTGAGCTGCCCTGATGAGTGTGTGCCTGTATTGACTTTTTGCTTATCTCTAGAGCAGTAAGGCAGAATAGGCAAGTCATGGTTCGCTGCTTCCTCTCAGACCACAGGGCCATTCTCTTTGAGGGGGCTCTGGGCCAAAGATTTCCTTCTGGACCAGTGTCCTGTAAAATGAATTGTGCTCTGCTGGAAAATGAGGATGTTTTGGAGGAGTTGCGGGATGCCTACATCACATGGAATAATATCAAATGTTATTTTGATTGTATGTCTTACTGGTGGAAATATGTTAAGGTCAAAATTTGCAGTTTCTTTCAGGCTAAAGGTAGGCAACAGGAATGTGAGAGGAAGATAAACCTCAGGAGGCTAAAAAGATAATTGGATCTCTAACTTTACGGGTGGAATATGAAGGATGATCTAGTGGTGACCAAGGGGTGCCTGAAAGGAACTTTGTTAAAGAATTCAGATGCATCATCCTTTATTCCAAGGTTGAGAATCTGGAGAAGGGTTAGAAATGTAACTTTCTTTTTACGAAAATTCCACTCTGGCTACATGCCCATGACTGATTTGAGAGGGGACCAGCACTCTCAGAAAGGGGAATGAGGTCATTATGTGAATCATTGAAGACTACTAGAGCAACCTCTACACCTCTAAAACTACTGACATCGAATCAGCTGATTAATTCCTGTCAGGTATCAGTAACACTATACATCCTGCAGGTGAAGAAGCCATGGACGCCCCTCTGGTGCTGGAGGAACTGCTCTATACAGCTAGATCTTTTAGGCTGGGCAGTGATGGTCTCCCAGATGAGCTCTATATAGCACTGTGGGACCTCATTGGCCCAGACCTGCTTGAGCTGTTTATGGAGATGGGGGTGGAGGGCAGTATTCTAGCACCTCTGCAGGAGGGAAAGATTTTGATCCTATATAAATGCAAGAGGGAGAGGTGAAAAATTGGAGGCTTATCTCACTCCGGAACTTGTACTACAAGATCCTCACCAAGGTACTTGACAACAGTCTAAAGAGTGTCATAGGACAGAAAGTTTATCCTAAGACTTGTAACATTCCTGGTTGCAGGATTGCAGATAGCCCTGCATTGCTGAGGGACACAATCCATTTCATCAAAGATCGCCATGAACACGTGGCCCTGCTCAGTCTTGATCAGGAGAAGGTCTTTGATTGTGTTTCTCATAAGTTAATGTCACATGCCAGCCCCGCGGATGGGTACCGACGTTGTTACCTTCCTCCTGTAAGCGGTGATCAGGGTGTACAAACTTCATTATGGGATCAACATCCACCATCTAGTATCTTGTTCTGCGCATGTGCTAGCAATTACTCTCTTATGACCTCTTACCTGTTCCCATTGGTTCTAGCATTTTGGAGCACTATGTAAACCTCCCATTTCCCTCTGTCCGATGCCTGTTCTTCAAGTTACTCACACTTAGTAAGGATCTGGCTTCCTTCGGTCTGACTCACCTGTTGTTGCTTTACACGAACGTCCTGGATCAACTGAACTCCTCTCTGCCTCTGCCGCTTATAGAACTGCTTGCTGCACTTGTACTCACCTGCTGCTGCTCTGAATCACACTCAACGGATCAGCTAAGTTCTACTCCACTACTGCTTCTATATTTGAACTGCTGCTGTACCAGTAACTCACTCGTTGCTCTCAATCACTATCTACAGATCAGCTAAGTTTGACTCCACTACTGCTTCTATATTTGAACTGCCGCTGTACCAGTAACTCATCCGTTACTCTGAATCACCATCTACGGATCAGCTAAGTTCTACTCCATTACTGCCTCTGTTTGAACTGCCGCTGTACCAGTAATTCACCTGCTGTAACTCTGGTTTACCACTATGGATCAGGTAGTTCTACTTCATCATCACTTCTATTGGAACTGTTGCTGTACCAGTAATTCACCTGCTGTTGCTCTGAGTTACCAACTACGGATCAGCTAGTTCTACTCCGCTATTACTCTCATTCAACTGCCGCTGTATCAGTATCCATCTGCAGTTGTCCTGACAAGCCATCTACATCTCAGCAATTCTATTTTGGCATTGCTCCTATTTGTACTACCGCTGAACCAAGGACTTTCCTGTTGTTGTTTCCAGGTATTACTTACAGTTTTGCGGAAGCCAAAAACTATCCACAAGCTCATCAGAGCTTAAAACGTTATGGAATCTGTTCCAGGGCTCCCTGCTGCAAAAGCTAAATATGAGTGGGAGAATGTGGCCTCTGAGTGGCTGACTAATAGACATAAAGACATTGCATGGACTGCTATCCAGGGGGATTTGCCTTTCAGAACATGCATGCACTTCAAGAACCTGTGCACATATGTTCACTGCCCCTTCTATATAACCAAAATGGAAACATCTAAAACATGTTTTTAGGACTGCCTCATTGCACAACCACTGTTGGATGCCTTCGAACGTGAACTTATGGACAGTGTGCCCAGGACTTGCCTTTTATACCATTCACTATTTTATGGATTATTTCCTAGGACCCACACTCTTGGGGCAATCCAGGAGGCCTGGTACCTTATGAACTATTTTAAGGATCCTAAATGGCTTGCCAGGAATTGACTCATTTTGAAAAGGGAGAAGATGTCCATCCAGGACACTTGCAGGCTGATATACATCCTGCTAAGAGGCTATGACACCATTAACAGTCCCAGATCCGGATTTAGACCTCATGGGGTCCTAGGCAGGATACAGGTTTTGGGCCCCCTCCCTAAAACAATCCATAGCACTATATTTTTGTAGCCTACCATATACTCCTATAGTTAAGTAGAAGTGAAAGCGCCCCCACCTCCGCCAAAGGAGGTGGGGGCGTGGCTTGCATCTTTGGGGGCGTACCTAACATGTGAAAAGAGCAAGGCCACCCTGCTACAGAAAAAGGCACCCCTAAATAATTACCGAGCAGTCACGTTTTTTAAGTAGTTGGGTCAAAACAACCTAATAAGTATTTAAGTCAGGACAGAAATACTTATTAAATTGTTTGCAAAAATAATACGCATAAAAAAGTATGTGCCCTTGTCACTTTTGTCCCTCAATCATCACACTATGCCCATTTATTGCCACTTTTGCCCCTTCACAATATTACCTCTGTGCCCCTTCACATTATCACCTCTGTGCCCTCTCACTGTATCACCTCTGTGCCCTCTCACTGTATCACCTTTGTGCCCCTTCACTGTATCACATCTGTGCCCCTTCACTGTATCACCTCTGTGCCCCTTAATTATGTCACCTCTGTGCCCCTTTTCTCTGTTACCTCTGTACCCCTTCATAAGATAACCTCTGTGCCCCTTCACTGTATCACCTCTGTGCCCCCTCACTGTGTCACCTCTGTGCCCCCTCACTGTGTCACCTCTGTGCCCCTTCATTATCACCTCACCCTATGTGCCTCCGTTTTACTTACCTGTCTTTTTCTCTTTTATATTCCTCTTTTCTGGTCTTCTGGTCTTCTGGTCTTCCTGTCTTCTTGTCTTCTTTCTTCTTCAGCGCGCAGCTCATCGGTGTTAGTCCTGTTTTGTCTTTTAGTCTGTTCCCGGCCGCAGTTCATTTTAGTATGTCGGCGGACAGAGAGGGATGGCAGGCGGAGGGGAGCGCCCCTCCGCCTTGCCTACACCCGCTCACCGCCAGTTCTGACTGGGCCCTCTGGGGACCACTAGGCCCTAGGCAGTTGCCTAGGTTGCCTAGCGGTAAATCCGACCCTGAACAGTCCTGAGGTAGAGGAAGATGATTGATTTGTCTCCTTCTTCTGCTTCTCCCCTATGTGTCTGCTTTTATCAATAAAGCTTTGGACCCATGACTCCCCTTCCCTTACCCACTCTAACCCATTCCCCAATCACTGTTTGAAGATTTGTTGAAATGTCTTGCTTTTAATTCATACACTTTCCCCTATGTATGTGTCTGTCCTTCAATAATGCTTTGGGCCTGTTATCTCCCCCATCCCCTTCACCTACCTCCCTCCTAACATCGATTAATTATCAATGTTAGGAGATGTCAACAGACCCTTTGCACACACCCACAATAAACTTTTAGATTATATAGCTAGAATTTCTTATATAGAAAACTTTCTCGGTGCTTGTCTGTATGGTTGTATGTGATGTAGAGCTGGGTGCCATGTCACTGTCTGATATAAAATTATTTCACTTCATGTGTGAAAAAGTAAACATTCCCAGACAGTGTAATAATTTTCTTCCAACAGGTAATTGCATACTTGCCAACTCTCCTGTAATGTCCGGGAGACTCCCGAATCCCGGGAGAGCAGGCAAATATCCCGCACACTGGAACTTACTTGTCAAAATGACGCGATTCGTGGTGAATTGCTTAATTTTGCTAATGACAAGTATGAAAATATAAATGAGGAACACAGTACTTTAGTACTGCTTACATAGCTATGTAGTAGTAAATGCAGTACACACATGAGTTTACAGTAATCTGGGCTACTAATAGTCACAGTGACTGAGAGCAGCCACAGACATTTCATTATTTCATACCTGAATGCTGGACATGTATGAAATGATGATTTGTCTGGTTTTCCTACTGTGGGCCATACTACACACTTTGTTCTGTTAAGTGATAATATTTTGTGCATTTTTAATGCACTACTTTGTTATATTTTACTTTACACTCTTGGAAGATTTACTTTGTGGCTCAGTAAGCAACATCTATTGTCCCTTATGATGATTGCATTCTTGCATAAATATTGCTCAATGGTTGATTTCCATTATGTCAATATTTCACTTTTTTGTAGTCTCATAACCTCACAGTCAATTACTGACTAGATAAGGTATTAAATGGTAATCTGTTAAAACTGATGAAAGTCATATTTTGGGACTGAACCACTGGTCTAAATAATCACTCTTTAAGACCTGATATGTTAGTACTAATATACGCTTTTAATGAATTTCTCAAGTTACTATTAAATCAAAGAAACAAAATTGTAAAAGTTTGCATTCAACCGTAAGGAAAACTTGCTGATCTTGGTATAGACTATGCATATAATGCATACTAATAGCATATGGAGTACTTCATATGGAAACATTGACATTTCCTTATGTAGTAGCAACATTGGGCCTGCTGCTCAGTTGGACGTACGTTGGGCATTATTTATGCTAAAAAAAGTCATTCCAAATGCTGACTACTGTAGCTCTGTACTTGAAGCATCTATTGCAGATTTACATCAGGCGTACATTAAGCATACATTCACCCAGTGGTCGAAGTTGAAATTTTGAAGTGGCGGTATAGAAAATGTAAGTGCATGGAATTTGATAGTTTTTCAATGAAGGCAGTAGGAGAACTGGCAGTATGGCATACCTCTATATACAATCCCACTCCAACCACTGCATACACCCATATAGAAAAACACAGCACCAGGTTATAGGGTTGAAAAAAGTTTGTTAACGTTTGTTTTGATAGTGAAAAAAACATTTGCTATTAGGCTCGATATAATAACGTGGATATAATATTCCTTCTCATGTAAGACTGAAAGTAGCAAAATATATATATTTAAAATTCATCCAGCATCTATCGGCTTCAGAGATGAATTCAAAATCAGCCAATCAGAGATGGCTAACTAGCTGTTGACTTTCATCACCATCATCCTGTATCTCTACCTGCCCTCTAGCAGGTGCAAAAGATATGGCTTCTGACAGGCCTATATTTGAATCCATTCTTGTCTGCATCTGACCACCTTTATGTGAACCTGCCCTTTACTATACTCAGCCTCTGTTAGACCAGCCCATCAACTCCCCCCATTTGCCTCTGCATGAGCACATATGCATGTGGCTTGTTTTCTCGGCATGCTCAGAACAAATTTGCAGATTTTACACTACATAAATGTGCGTACATCCAGCTCAGCATCAGGCCCATTATGTTTAATGTCTGCTATCTGGCAGACTAGCATGGTACCACCACAGTTCTGCAACTTGGTTGAAGGGATATGGTAGTTACAAAATCATTTTTAGGTGCAATTATCTATTACCATATAAAAACTTCAGCCTGTTATCAAATCTCTATGACTAAAACTATTTATGTTACACCACAGAAAAGCAAGCGTGCAATCATCATCACCATTTATTTATATAGCGCCACTAATTCCGCAGAGCTGTACAGAGAACTCACTCACATCAGTCCCTGCCACATTGGGGCTTACAGTCTAAATTGCCTAACACACACACACACACACACACACACACACACACACACACACACACACACACACACAGACTAGGGTCAATTTGTTAGTAGCCAATTAACCTATCAGTATGGTTTTGGAGTGTGTGAGGAAACCGGAGCACCTGGAGGAAACCCACGCAAACACGTGGAGAACATACAAACTCCTCACAGATAAGGCTATGGTCAGGATTTGAACTCATGACCCCATTGCTGTAAGACAGAAGTGGTAACCCTTAGTCAACGTGCTGCCCATATATTATGACACAATGTGTAGGTAAGTCACTACATACTCTATTTATGTTTCTCAGAAACAGCAAACAGTTGCAAAATGACAGATTTTTGTTATTTCATTTAATTTGACTATTTAAAAAATACAGTAATTCCCAATTAAATTTTGTAGAAATTTAAAGTGAATTGTGTGATCAAGTGTATATTAACATAACTTTTAAATTTCAAAAGTGTATGTGACCATTTAATACATTATAGTCTACTGAACACCATAATTTGTACTACAGCCTAGGATTTCAGGAAGGGAATAGTGCGGGAAGAGGCATTTGGTCATTGCCAATTTACAGTAAGGGCGTGCTAAACTCACGTGCACGCATCAACGACCAAATCAAGCTCTGGGCATTATAAAGTCACTTATTTTTCTGCCATATTTCTTCCTCTAGCTACAGAGCTAGTCTACGTCCTAAGTACTAGTGATGCCAGTCTTGTGTGCATGATATAATATGTGTTTGCAAACAGGAGCAACTGTAAAAATGTATTTTATGTTCAGCAGACATTAAGATCATCATAATAAATATAGCTCATGGGAAAAAATAAATACCCCCCTTTTTTTTTACTGTTTCATCAGTAGTGCCTATATTATTAACAGGTGAAATTAATAACTTTTTTTCTTTCTTGCGATTTCCGGCGAGTTGAAAAAATCGGAGGATCATACATTTACCCCTAGGGGCTAACCTGTTGCACTAATTATCTCCTGGTGATTCCCTATTTATATCTGCCTCTTTCTATTACCTGTGCTGGTCATTGCTGTCTTGTTGCTACCTTATGGTTATGTTCTCCTGTTTCTCCTGTGTTCTGGGACTTTCTCATGCTGCTGCTGACATCACCACTCCAGATTTCTCTCCACTAAGTCATTCTACCAGCATTCATTGTATTCCTTTGACTAGTATTCAGCTTTTCTCTGAAATCCCTGTGCAGTATCAGCAATATTCGGTTCATACTATTTTCTGTATTTTCTGATTAAAACCTGCTCAATGAACACCTTTATGCGTTCATCACAACTGGGCTGTAGAGTGGAGTATGCAGAGCTGATTACGTGCATTTTTAACAAACATGTTGCGCCCAGAATGTGTGTCTTGATGAATCAGGCCCAAAGAGTTTACAAGAAAGTTACAACATTGTGGGAATTCTATTGGTTCTCATGCCTTTATTTAACTTAGTAATGCTCATGACATATGAATAGATTCTTGGAATTTACAGTACATATTCTCTTGTCTTGAAAATACCATTATCATCAATTTGATAATGAAAGTACATTGCAAAGTGTGAATTATCACATTAGTACTCTAGTACAATTCATGATATAATTTGTAATTATTATTTTGACATTCGTTTTTATTCTCATTGAAAGCTCAAAGCTATGTTAAAAAATACACCAATTGCTTCAATGAAGTTAATGTTTCCCTTAAAGGAAAAGGTTATAGTGTATTCAACCTAAACTTGTATTAGTATCAGTACAGCAGATATCTGTGAGGTATAGGCCTGTAATTAGTAAAGATTCAATTACCGGCGAAGTGCCGCAGTAGCATCATATGTGAATTATTGCTAGAGATGTTCACTGACCCCTGTGTTCTGGTTTTGGTTTTGGATCTGGATTAACTTTGTATTTTGGTTTTGGTTTTGGATACCTCTTTTTTTCTAAAATCCATAATTTTTTTTCAAAAATGACATAATTTAGCTTTTTTGCCCCTACTTTATTATTAACCTCAATAACACTAATTTCAAGTCAGTTATGGTTCATTTGATCACTCCACCCGTTCCTTGGATAGCTGTGGTAATTCTACAGCTAATACAAGGCGATGAGTGCTACTCCCCCCCCCTCCGGGATGCGTGTTGTTATCAGACCCAGACCAATCCAGGGTGCCAGACAATGCACTAAAAAGATTAGCCTGCCTATGAAAAATCTGAAGTACTTGGTTACATGCTGCTGCTGTTCCTGCTGGTAAAGGAGAATCACCAAAAAAGTGGGTTGTCTCAGTCATTTAATCTGTAGTTTGCCTAGTTCCGCTTGTCCACATATCTATGGCTAAGTGAACAGTGGATAGAATGGCATTTTGTAGCCCAATAATTACATTTTTACAAACCTTCTGGTAGAGGTTTTTCTAGTAAAATGGTGTTGTGATGCAATTTGGTAATGGAGACACAAAACCTCAAGTAACTGTCTAAAACCAGCTGCATTAATAGTGGATATTGGACCCAGATCTAATACTAGCACAGTCACCATGGCGTCTGTGATCCGCGTTGCGACTGGGTGACAGCTTTCATACTTGCTTCCTCTTGCAAAGGATTGTTTAACAGTCAATTGTTGTAAACTACTTGTATTCTTCTTCTTGGTCTGCTTCTGGGAAGATGCAGCAGCAGCAACAGCAGCAGCAGTGGGACTAACGATCAAGAATTCTTCTGCAGAATCAAGGATAGTGGCGGAGTCATCTAGCCTTACCAAATTGGATGAAGGACTAACGCTGATCATTACTGAGGATATTGATGAGGACAGTGTTGTGGGTGTAGATTGCAGGTGTCGGGATCTAGCTGAGTGAAGGGACCTAACTGATGCTGGACTTCTTGTTGTTATTTTTTAGCATAAGTTTCCAATTTTCCCAACAGCTTGCCATGAACTTGCTTCAAATGGATTAACATGGATAAGGTTCCTACATGGTTAAGGTCCCTGCCTCTACTGTCTGTGGCTTTACAAACGCTATAAATGACTAGACAAATATTGTAAGGACTTGGGTAAAAATAATTCCACACATAAGAGGTGGATTTCTTAGTCTTATGCCCAGGCATGACAATGGCTTTACTCTTATCACGTGCAAGAACTGCTTCCACTGGTGCAGCTACACATATATTCCCCTTATTCTGTTGCAATTCCAAATTGGCATCCACAATTTGTGTATCTCCGGCAACACTTACATTTTTTATGCACACATCTGCAGAAATGCTGAATGGGGTCTTCTTTATGGGTACACTATCAGAAAGGTGAGGCTTACACAAAGCATTCGTGGATAGACTTTCCTCAGGGATTTTGTGTCCTTTCTGAATCTGAACATGCATTTTTCTAATGCCTTACTATTTTCTTCCAGCTCGGCTTTTACACGTAAAAGTATTTGGTCACCACTTTTGCAGTCCGAATGACAAGGTTTTGCTTGGTCATGACTGACCTTACAAGAAGATGCTGCTAAGGTACTCCTTCTATCAAGTATCAATGTCCTTCAGCTTGTCTGTGATTTATTATAACCAGTTAATTAGGAGTCCAGTAATCAAGACACACACACACACACACACATATATCCTTTAAGATACTGAGCTGGGCTCATTTATTTTGAATCATCTTTTTTATGGTGCTTATTGCGTCACTACATTAATTTTTCCTCCCAAGCCTTTTAAGGATATAACATAGGTTGCTGCTAGCTACAGCATAACATATTCAACAACAGCCCCAGTCCTTATTTAGATATCAACAGTTTCCTTTGACACATGAATAATCACAAGTTCAGCTTCATTGTCTGTAGTCTACAGCTCCTAGCTTGCGATGTTGTGGGGGGATAACCAAATTCCGTTCTGATCCCTGCAAATCTGCAGCTGTTGTTTCTCCTCCTCAGCACATCAACTAATTTGTCTGTCTTAAAGTTAAAGTTGTACGCTCAAAATGTTTTTCTTATATTATCACCTCCAATCTGCCTTGTAAGCTTCCTAAACCCCCAAATTATTTCCACTTTTTATAATATAAAAAATACACTTTCCCATCATTACCCAATAGAGCAAGTCCCCATGTCAGCAGCTACTTTTGAACATTGCCCTATTTCTAAGGCTGCAAGGGCTATGCCATTAACCACTGACAGCAGGGTCATGCCTACCTGAGCAGTAACTTTTCCTGGGTGTGTTGCAATCTGAGTAATGATTTTCTAAATTTGCATGACATATAGCAATTAGCAAACATCATAATGGTTAATGCAAGCAAAATCAATAATAATGGGTGAAGTAAAATATTCATTGCTTTTTCATAGAAAAGGAGCCATTAACAAATATGTCCCACCAATGGAGTGTTAGCCCATCCTTAAGCTCTGTTGCCATATGTTTTAACTGCCAAGACTCCACTATCGTGGTCATTTTACCATGTTGTGCTTTATAGTTTACTTGTTTAAGATGCAGGTCTAAAATTTGTGTATCATTTATGGCATTCATTTGTGGTTGTAAATTGAAGGACACATTTGCTATGGTACAATATTCCAATCCATACAGGCTTACTTGTTTAGCTGTTTCTGGTAAAAAAATATGTATGTGTGGTTTTGCCACTCTAACACATTATATAAACATCCTGAGAATGGACTTGACTTTTCTAATAAAGCTAAATCATGTTGATTAGTACTGATTATACACACAGTTTGTGTAGCTATTTCTATAAACATATCTTTACCTGAATTATGGATCATCCATATACAAACACTAGTAAGGTGCTGTAACTCACATGGCTCATAAACTGCTGAATGCTGATTACAAACTATCCCTACATCGGTTTCAGCACACAAGGATATATTTTGTATTTCAATATAATTACCCTTCATAGTTGGGGTCCATAATTGTACTCCTTTACTCTGGGTATACAAAAGAACTGGCAATATCAAGTACTTGCATATTGTTGTGTCTCGGGTTATATTATACACTTCTAAAATTCCAAAACATATTAGATTAGAACAACTTATTTTCATCTTATCTGTATCTGGCTACAAATTATTTGTCAAGTTAAACAAGTGTATATATACATCTCCTGACTTACTAAGCAATCTGGTTTGTGTAATTTGTTTAAAATCTGTTCTGGGGTCCAGCCATCTGATAGGACCCTCAACAATAACATGAAAAGGATATATTGGTTCATGGTGCTGCTTCAATGGTTACAGATGTTTTCTTGCAATGTGAAGCATGTACCCAGGCGTCTCGATTCTGCAGTTTCCCTTTACAAGGCAGCGCCACTTTAAATTTAAGCTGCGAAGACGCCGATCTCCCACGAGTTGAGAAAACCGGGGTATGATACATTTACCCCCAGGTCTCCGGGCTTTAACTTGTGTGGCTGCAAATCTGAAGATGGTCAGTCAATGCTTTCATATAACTTGTCAAATCCCCATGTTTATGTTGGAGTTTTTGAGGATAGTAAAACCCTATTCTGGGGATTAGAACAAACAGTATTTCATATGGAGATAATTTACTAACCCTGTTTGGGACTCTTCTAACACTGAACAAGGCTATAGGGAGACACTCAGGCCAGGACTTTTCTTCCATAATTTTCTGAATTTTCAGTTTTAGAGTACCATTTAGTCTTTCCACCCTATCACTGGTCTATGTCCTATATGGTGTATGGAAAGCCTGCTGTATACCAAGGTTAGTCATGATATGTCGCATTATTTCACCAGTAAATTATGTTCCCCTATAAGATTCAATTACCTCAGGGACACCATACTTGCACACAATCTCACTTATCGATTTCTTAGCAGTATTTCAAGCTGTTGCTTTAGCGACAGGCCATGCTTCTGGCCAACTGCTAAATAAGTCTGTGCATACCAGTACATATTCATAAATTCCTGACTTTGGCAATTGAATATAGTCTATTTGCAGTCTTTGGAAGGGATAAATTGGCCTTGGCATGGTTCCAAGTGATGTCTGGACCCTCTGGCCTGCATTAGAAGTCCTACATATCCAACAAGATTGGGGATAGTTAGCTGCTGCCTTACCAAATCCAGGAGCTATCCACTGCTGTTGTACCACCGCAATCATTTGTTCTTTACCCAAGTGTGCTTGTCCATGGGCTACCTGCAACATGGGTGAGAACAGAACTTGTGGGAGACAAAGCTTGGTGTTTGCTCCCCAGATTCCTGCACACTCTTAACATGCTCCTAATCTTGTCCATTTATCCTGTTCTCTAACAGAGGCCTGCTCCTGGAATTTCTTTAAATCAGTGAATTCTGGCATCTCTTCTGCCAACATCTCTGCTGCTAGGTATACCTGGACCTTTTCCTCATTCTTCCTAGCTTCTTTTTTTGCTTCTGCATCTGTAAGACAATTGCCTCGTTTCGAACGTATCATTTTGAGTATGTGCCTGTACTTTGATAACAGCCACCTTGTGTGGGAGCTGTAATGCTCTGAATAAATCCTTAATTCATTTAGCATGCTGAATGTCTGTACCACTGGATGTTCTGAAATGTCTACTCTTCCATATAGGCCAAAAATTGTGGGTCACTCTCCAAGAATATCTGGAATATCTGGAATCAGTATAGATGTTTGCCGTGGATCCTTCAGCATACTCAAGTGCTTTTGTAAGTGCTATCAGTTCCGCCGCTTGAGCAGACAGCCCAGGAGACAATGCACCCGAATCAATAACTTCATGAAGTGTTGTTACTGCATATCCTGTATATGGGCTTCCATTATCATAATATCTGGAAACATCTATGAACAATTCAAACGAAGCATTTAGTATGGGTACATCTTGTACATTGGGCAACACCTGAGTCTCAATGTCCATCAGAGCCAAACAGTCATGGAAAAAATTTGATTGAATATTTCCATCTTCAGAATCTCTGGTACTGTGACCATCACACTCCTGATGAACATTTCCATTTGGATTATCTTTATTCCCCCCTGTTGAATCTTCTGATTCAAATATCATTGGAAGTAGCGTTGCTGAATTTAATGTAGTGCACCTTTTTATGATCACATTTGATGCACTAAGAAGTACCACTTCATATTTGGTGAGTCTAGCCGCTGATAGATGTTTTGTCTTTGCTTGGTGCAATATTTCAATGACAGCATGAGGAACTTGAATGACCAATTTATGATCTAGCACAATGTCTGTACACTTACCATTTAGAACTGTTGCTGCTGCCACTGCCCTGACACAGATAGGTGCACCTCTAATGATGGAGTCAAGACTTACATAGTTGAAATAGCTTCTGTAAATTCAGATGGACTTGTCGCTCCCTCCTGTGGTAATCAAGTCCAACAGTACTGATATCCATCATGCGTAAAAGCCAACAAATGTTGTGAGTCAGATGTTATGGCTACAGAGAGGAAAGCATTCGCCAAATCTATTACAGTAAAATATTCAGCTGTGGACGGTATCTGATTAAGCAGGGTATGTGAATTTGGAACTATTGGAGTATCCACTATAAGTCTTTTATTTCTCTTAGATAGTGAACAAGCCGATATTGTGGATTTCCATCTTCGCCTATTTCCCACTTCTTTATTGGGAAGAGCGGAGTGTTAAAAGGTGACTTACATTTGCGTATTATCTTCCGTTCCAAATACCCCTGCAATTGCTTAGTAATTGCTGTTTTCTGTGGTATATGTCAAGGGATATTGTTTGATTGATACTGGCATAACATCTGGCTTGAGCTTTAACTTGACAGGATGTACATTTAGTAATCCCATATCAGTCTTCCCTTTAGACCATACTTTATCAGGAACAGCCTTCAGCCATTCTGGGAATATTGTTTTGTCTTCCTTTTTTTCATAAGTTCCATTAATGGTATAAATGTACACTGCTGGCTCGACTTGGTCTTGAACTTCTGCAGGTAAATTACTAGTGTACTGTATACCTTCTGGTGTGTATTTTATACATGCTCTCATAAGATATAGTATGCCTGCTACTACTAAGTTGACAGGACAGGTATCCGATGTGAGGAACTCAATTGGGACTTGGAGTGTACTTTTTTTCAATTTGTATTTGGACTTTCTTGCTTTTAGTAAGTTTCACAGTCTGCCCCTGAAGCATTAATTTGTTGATTTATTAATAAAATATATGGAATCTGCTCCTTTTTCAACCCAGTTTGGCTTTCCCTCATGTCAATTAGGCATTCTAATTCATGTCCAGTGGGTAATGCTATTTTCACAGTCTTTTCAGAGATTTCTCCCTTATCTACAGCTAATATTGGTACAGGTGACTTCGGGGAGCCATGACTTCATGCATCCAACAAAGGTTGTCTTATTCCTGGGGTCCCTGCTGTTTGTACTCTGACCGATTGTTCCTGTTCTCCTTGTTGCCACTTCTTGTACTTTCGACAGTCTCTGTAATTTGCACCAGAAACACCTACCTGACATATCTTCTCCTGCACCTATTCTTTGGTTACCAGTTCGCTGTGCAGACACCTTAGCTGGCGTCCATGGCTTTCTCTTCTCTTGTGCAACATGCACCGCTACCTGTGGAATTTTACTTGCTTTTCTTTCTTTCTTTTCTCTCTCTTGGTCCCCCAATCCTTCTAGCACCTGTAAAATAGATGATATGTCCATTGACATTGCTTCAGGTCTGATTGCAAACAATTGCACTCTCATGTCATTCCTCAGTCCGTTCAAAAATTTAGTTCTGAACATTCTTTGTCCATCAGGTTCTGCCGCTGGGTAGCCATCAACGTTCTGCCTAGTAGTAAGTTTATAAAGGTATACCCTTACTGTATTATCTCTTTGGGTAATGTCAGGAGCAGCCGGTACTCATAATCGTTCTTCATGGCACCACCACTGAATCCATGCTAAAGCGCCAATCCGCTCTGATAGGTATGTCTTTCTCCCACCGGCGGTGCATTTTCAATTGCTCCTTTGTCTCCATCTGCAGCCCTGTTTTCCATTGCAAGGACTTGTTCCAAATAAGTCCAACAGGGATTCCACACAGACTGCACCCTAGTCATATAGGCTGAGAAAGCTGCCGGGCTTTTTCTTGGATCTGGTGCTTCATTAATTATTGCATGCATATCGGATTTGTACCATGGGGTGTACGCTTCCTGTGGGACACACTAATATCTCTGTGCATTTGCCACAGCAGGGTCAAAATTAGGATCTGGCACTTGTTGTATTCTTACTGGATACATCCGTGGTTCATCACTCAAACTTTCTGTCAGACGCCGTCCCCGCTGATCCCCTGTCAGACGGGGAACAGACGTCTGACCTTCCTGTCGGCGGTCCGGGACTCCACTTCCGAGTTCTTCGGGCGCATGCACCCTGTTCCCCGTTCCGTTGCTAGGCAACGGAACGCTGCTGCTCCTATGAATACCGCCTCCTTCTGCCCGCCAATCAGCTTACCCTAGCCTCTATTTAAACCTGTCTCTGGCGCCATTAGGGTGCCAGAGTATAGGGTTCACCACCAGTGTTCCTGGCTTCCACACTCCCTTGTTGTTCCTGAGTATCCTGCTACTTGTTTACTGTTGTGACCCCGGCTTGGCGACCATCCTCTTCCTCTGTGTGACCCATTCTGTACCGTGACTTCGGCTTGGCGAATACTCTACTGGATTTCCCTTTTGTACCTGATATCCCTGATTGCTGTGACGCAGAACCGTCTGACCTCTCTACGCTACACTGGTAACTGGCTAATAGGACCGCAACCTGTGTGCTCTCTGCTGCGAAGTCCAAACCTCCTTGCGGGGGTCCCTGGTGAACACCAGGGGTACGTTAGACTCTGCGCCTGTTTGACCAGTTGCGCTAATACCGGTTAGTGTCTTTTTCTCTTCAGCCTTCATAGGCCTACAGCGTGACAGTTTACTCTGGCCATGACTGACGGTATCGGAGAACCCTCATCCCGAGACCTCCTCATCCATTTAGGAGTACGGTTAGAACGACAGGAGGCCAGCCAAGCGCAACTCTTGCAGTGTTTACAAGGAGTGATTTCCCGCTTGGATTCCCTAAGCACTTCTCAGGCAGCAGCTCCAGCTCCTGCTCCTGCTCTGGCCGCTGCACCACAAGGCGGAGTACTTGCTACCTCTAGAACACTATGGATTCCAACCCCAGAGAAATACAACGGTAATCCCAAAGGATGCCGTGGATTCCTGAATCAGTGTTCCATCCAATTTGAACTGACACCGGAAAACTTCGCATCTGAGATAGCTAAGGTAGCCTACATTATTTCCCTCCTGACGGGACAAGCCCTAGCTTGGGCCTCTCCACTGTGGGAACGAAGAGATGGATCCCTCCTTCATTCTGATACTTTCATTGAGAACTTCCGGAGGGTATTTGATGAGCCTGGTTGAGTGTCTTCGGCTGCATCCAGTTTGTTAGCTCTTCGCCAAGGCTCCTTAACTGCAGGCCAATACGCTGTTCAGTGTTGTACCTTAGCCTCAGAATTAGGGTGGAATGATGAAGCTCTCACCGCCACCTATTGGCAAGGCCTGTCAGATCCTATCAAGGACGCACTGGCTTCTCAAGACCTTCCGTCCAAGCTTGACGACTTGGTCTCTCTGTGTGTCAAGGTAGACATTCGCCTTCAAGAGCGTTCTCAGGAGAAGGTCCAAGGTCGTCGCACTGTACGTTTGGCTCCTCGTTTTCAATGCCCCAGCAGTTTTTCAAGATTTTGTCAACGAGATCTTCAGGGATCTTCTGTATCAATTCGTGATTGTCTACCTGGATGATATTTTGATATTTCCATCTGATTTACATGCTCATTGTCTTCATGTCAAGACTGTTCTTTCTCGTCTCCGGAGACATTCCTTATATTGTAAACTGGAGAAATGCCTTTTTGAGCGTTCACAAGTTCCATTTCTAGGGTACATAGTTTCAGGCACCGGCCTGCTGATGGATCCACAGAAAGTGAAGGCCATTGTCAACTGGCCATTACCTATTGGTCTCAAAGCTACCCAACGCTTTATCCGCTTTGCCAATTATTACCGGCAGTTCATTAAAGGCTTTTCGTTCCATTATTTGTCCTATTACAGCTTTAACTCGAAAAGGTGCCTGCAGCAAACCATGGCCTGTCGAAGCCATATTGGCTTTCAAGACTCTTAAAGAAGCATTTCTTTCGGCCCCTATACTCAAACAGCCAGACCAGGGGAGACCGTTTTTCATTGAGGTGGACGCTTCTTCGGTTGGAATTGGAGCAATACTTTCCCAGAGATCTTCTTCAGGAACATTAGTGACTTGTGGATTCCTGTCTAAGAAATTCTCTAGCACTGAACTAAATTATGGAATCGGTGACAAAGAATTATTGGCCAATAAGATTGCCCTTGAGGAGTGGCGCCACTTACTAGAGGGTGCCTTACATCCCGTCACGGTAATGACAGATCATAAAAATCTTACTTATCTCCAGGAGGCACAATGTCTTAACCCCCGTCAAGCTCGCTGGTCTCTCTTCTTTGCCAGGTTCCAACTCATTCTTACCTTCCGTCCCGGTTCCAAAAACTCCAAGGCCGATGCTCTCTCCAGGTCCTTTGATAATACTGGTATTCTCACTTGTTCAGACAACAAAATGGTTCTAAATCCAATGCAAATAATGGCCATTACCAATTCTTCAGCGACCTCTCCCCCTCCAGGGTGTTCATTTGTGGAACCTCATCTCCGCTCTAAACTACTATGTTGGGCTCACGAGTCCAAATTTGCCGGCCATGCCGGTTACAAGAGAACCAAGGAATTCCTCTCCAGATACTATTGGTGGCCTAAACTGGCTTCAGATGTTCAAAAATTTGTATCTGCATGTTCGGTTTGTGCACGCCATAAGGTGCCAAGACAAAGTCCTCCTGGTCTTCTCCTTCCTCTGCCTATTCCGGATTCTCCCTGGACCAGCATTACAATGGACTTCATCACCGATCTCCCTTTGAGCAATGGCTACAATACCATCTGGGTCGTGGTAGACCGCTTTTCAAAAATGTCACACTTCACTCCTTGTAAAGGTCTCCCTTCAGCCCCTAAACTCGCAGATTTGTTTCTAAAGAACATCTTCCGTCTTCATGGATGTCCTCTGACAGAGGAGTACAATTTGTCGCTAAGTTCTGGAGAGCTTTTTGTAATAAGATTGGAGTCAGTCTCAAATTTTCCTCCGGATATCACCCCCAAACTAACGGACAAACAGAACGAGTGAATCAGGACTTGGAGTGTTTCCTACGGTGTTTTGCTTCTGATCATCAAACGTCATGGAATGATCTTCTGTATTGGGCCGAATTCGCTCACAACAATCTTCTACATTCCTCCTCTGGTCGTTCTCCATTTTTCATTATCTACGGCAGACATCCCACTCCTCCTTTCTTATCCGAAGCTCCCTCTTCTCTAGTACCAGCGGCTGATACTCTCATCCATGACTTCTCTCAAATCTGGTCTCAAACCAAAGAAGCACTGTCTACTTCAGTACAGAGACAGAAGAAAGCGGCTGATCTTCATAGAAGAGTTGCTCCAGTCCTGAGGGTAGGAGACCGTGTTTGGTTGTCTACGTGCAACCTTCGACTTCAAGTCCCATCCATGAAATTGGCTCCTAAGTTTATTGGTCCCTTTTCCATAGCACAAGTAATCAATCCGATTTCCTTCAGGCTTTCATTACCTCCGTCTCTCAAGATCCATAACACATTTCATATTTCACTGCTAAAACCGCTGATTCTCAACAAATTCTTCACGGAACCTGCTCCTCCTCCACCTGTTAAAACATCTTTCGGTGATGAATTCGAAATCGAGAGGATTCTGAAGAGACGTCTCTTCCACCGCAAACCCCAGTATCTAGTACACTGGAAGGGCTACGGTCCTGAGGAGAGATTGTGGGTCTCTGAAGCCAACCTTCATGCTCCTCGTCTCCTTGCAAAATTCCTGAAGAGAGTAAATCCTTCTCCGAGAGGGATAAGAGGAGGGGGTACTGTCAGACGCCGTCCCCGCTGATCCCCTGTCAGATGTGGAACGGACGTCTGACCTTCCTGTCGGTGGTCCGGGACTCCACTTCCGGGTTCTTCGGGCGCATGCGCCCTGTTCCCCGTTCCGTTGCTAGGCAACGGAACGCAGCTGCTCCTATGAATACCGCCTCCTCCTGCCCGCCAATCAGCTTACCCTAGCCTCTATTTAAACCTGTCTCCGGCACCATTAGGTTGCCAGAGTAACAGGTTCACCACCAGTGTTCCTGGCTTCCACACTCCCTTGTTGTTCCTGAGTATCCTGCTACCTGTTTACTGTTGTGACCCCGGCTTGGCGACCATCCTCTTCCTCTGTGT
Organism: Mixophyes fleayi; assembly: GCF_038048845.1. NCBI lineage: Eukaryota > Metazoa > Chordata > Amphibia > Anura > Limnodynastidae > Mixophyes > Mixophyes fleayi. Next base: position 53,120,237 of record NC_134402.1, read on the forward strand.
GACCCATTCTGTACCGTGACTTCGGCTTGGCGACTACTCTACTGGATTTCCCTTTTGTACCTGATATCCCTGATTGCTGTGACCCGGAACCGTCTGACCTCTCTATGCTACATTGGTAACTGGCTAATAGGACCGCGACCTGTGTGCTCTCTGCTGCAAAGTCCAAACCTCCTTGCGGGGGTCCCTGGTGAACACCAGGGGCACGTTAGACTCCGCGCCTGTTTGACCAGTTGCGCTAATACCAGTTAGTGTCTATTTCTCTTCAGCCTTCATAGGCCTACAGCGTGACACTTTCATAAAACAAATGTGGTATTTTTGCTGGATCCACTGTAATCCTTTTTGAACTTTTGTTATAATCTTGAAGATGTCTTAACATAGTTGCTGACTGTACCATCCTACTGTCGTTTCCATTGTCACAAGGAGGTTCTCCAGGTGGTATATCATTTTTACAGTTTGGACAAAACATATATCCCTCAGGTATACAAAAATTATATACTGGACATTTCCTCTCTGGATATGATGGATACTGCACAGTTTCTGGCATTAAAGTGCGTGTGTCACCTGGGGCAATTGAACCCCCTGCTTCCAACCCAAAAGGCGTTGGAGAATTACCTGCTGCTATTTTTAGACTTGTTAAGTCAGGGTATCTGACAGGTATATTTCAAATAACCCGCAAAGAGGGGTCTATTACTGGTATGCTCTCCTGCTGTTCTCGGGGTTGCAGCACTGGTGGGGCGTTAGTATACGGTGGCGGGGAATCAGGAGCATTATCCTGATCTTCCTCTTTTCTCTTTCTACTCTCATCTTCTTCTTTTAGTAATGATACTGTGAGCCACATATTCACCACATCTGTGTGCCCGTTTCTAGTTATCCATGCATTATTATTTGCAATGAATCGCTGCCACTGACTGAAATCAAGTGTACCTTCTGCAGGGAATCCTGCCCATTTAAATATTTAATCGAGTCCTATCTGTGATTTCTTTCCTTCCCTGCAACTTAAAATACGTCTTGGAGTGATTTCACTCTGACCTTTGTTAGCTTGTGAACCCATTATATGGAGATGGCCAATTCCCCAAATATACTGTAAATTGGGCTGCTAAATACCGCACACACTTTCTAACTTATAGTGTTGTACTTTGAGAATGGAAAGAACTCTTATCACAGTACTGTAGAGGGACCTCAATGAATATCGAACTTTATCAACAGTAGCTAATTTTATTACACGTCAACTCCTCCGTTCAAAAACCTCTTAACTCCTTCTATTCCTGCTGTGAAGTATTTGCAAACTATGCAAAGAAACATAGCTATTAAATAGACAACCAGAACAATCAGGCAAATCTCTGTTGTAGCCGCAACCGTTTTTGCTTTCTGGCTAAATAATCCTCAGTGCAACTTTTGACAATAATGTTCCGTATATCCACTGGTAACTTTTTTACACTGAAGAAACGCAGTGGTCGCTGGCCGTTCGACAAAAGATAATTAGCAGGCCAATGTAAAAGCACCTGTGACTAAGTATACCGCAGATTCTTTCGTAACACAATCTTATTGATGACACCCTAAAGTTGTATATATTTCATCATTGCTGTTTGCATACCCAAACTGAGATTTCTCTATCACAGCCACTAATATAGGATAGTTGTTACCTTTATAATTTCTTACTTTAACACTACAAGTCCAGTTTTTGCAATAGCCCTGTAAGTTATCTAACTTTTCCCACCGTTGTAACCCATCATAATCAACATTCATTTAACAAAGAAAACAAAAACAAAATATACAATATATTAATGAACTGCTTGGCAAAGATCAATGCAAATCAACAGACAACTGGGTTCAAAATCTCATTTACCTAGACCACAGATGATCGACTGGCACAAAACAGAAACACTGAACGAGAATAAATAAATGAAAATCACACTACAAATTTACTCACCTTACGTATTTGATCAGTAGTTCTGCTAAGTCATCTGGTCTGATATTGAGATCCCGAGGTTACGAGTTCCCACGTAATATTAAGGTACTCCTATCAAGTATCAACATCCTTCAGCTCGTCTGTGATTTATTATAATATATATATTTATTTATATATATATATATATATATATATATATATACACAGACATAGCATACACACACACACCTTGGTGGCAGGGTGGGGGCGACAGATGGTGTATTAGCCTAAGACGGCTGGAACCCTTAATCAGGCCCTGCTTATCGTGCTACATTTATTGTACTATATTTACAAAATAATTAATGAACATTCAATTTCAAGAAAATTTATATGTATTTATTTATCTTAATTGTCAAGAGGATCTCCAAGGTATCTGCATACATACAAGTGTAAACATATGGGGCATGATTCATTAACAAACGCAAAACTAACTAAATGTGCATTTTTTTTTAAAAATGCACATGCATTGTGTTTACGTATGTCCGGATTCAACAAGGAGCAGATCTGCAATAACAGATAAGATACTGCAGGATGCATCCAATATGTAATATCAAGTCACAAGATGCACAGAAAATAAAAATAAATATTCAACTAATGTCATCTGTTAATAAAATAATCATTAATGACAAAACATTAAAAAATAAAAAGTAATTTTTGTAAATTTATTTTCCCTTAAAATACAATTGTATGTATGTTTTTAATCTCTACTGTACTTAAAATACATTTTTACAGTTGCTCCTTATTGCAAACACATGTTCTCTTATGCATACACAGATATCATCACTAGTAATCGGCATTTACACCGGACCTGTAGCTGGTGCAAATGTTGCGAATAAAAATCACAAACGTTAGAGACGCACAAAGCTTGAATCTGATGCTGCTGCATGAGCTTGAGCTTCACACGTCCTTACTGTAAATTGACTACATGTATCCACCCATTCCCCTCCCCGTTCTGCCCCTGAAATCGTATACTGACATAAGGATCCTTTGCACTCAAAGGCCCATGGTTTCTATGTGCAACATAAGCAGTTAGTATGTTGCAAAAAGCAAATTAGATTAAATGCTTTACTTCTTGTTATTTAACCAATCAATTGGCTTCACACAAGAGTGTTCTTTTTATGTCATATTCTCTAACAGCCAGAAGGCTTCTTCTAGAACCCACTATCTAAACTCGGAAAACTGTGCTCTACTTGACAGAAATGTTTCCCTTTTGGTGTGTTCCGTTATTTGTCCTATGGCTTGAAATGAGCTACTTTTCTGTATGAGGTGATGATCATCAATCTATTTTTCGCCTTAAATAATTATGTACGGACCTACATGTAATTGGATGTTGTGCCACAAAATAAATTTGTTTGTGTTACAGATCAAAAACCCATCATAAGACAGTTGTTAATTTAGCTTCACGGGGGGGAACAAATCCTTTTGGACCCCAATATGGCAATAGGAAAAGTTCCATAGATCAATCATCTCCATAGTGGGTCGGCCATACTGAGTCCTTTGTCACAAGTCGACCTCTTCCACAATTTCACAAGCACAATGTCACCGACTTCTGCTCTATTCAGAAGATGATCATAGACAGAGAACTCGATATGGCCAGTGCACTGAAGAATGCAGGAGCTGCAGGAAACATAAATGCTATATACAATCTATAAGAGAGTATTTATAGAAAATTGTTACAGACAGGATAGGACTTACATTTTCAAAGTAAACTATTCTCATCAATCTCTTATATTTAATCCCTGTAAGACAATAGTCTACAAAAGGGGCTACATCTACAAAAGCATATTATTTTACTGTGCTACCAATATCCCATGTAAACTGTTAAGTTTCAAAGATGTTAGAAAAATATGTTTAATATGATGAAGGGGGATGTAAACCATGAACTGAAATGACATATCAATACTTTCTGCATTGGAGAGCCAATGGATTGGATTTTTTTTTGCCTCATTGCTTTCAGTGTAATTGGATATTGTACATGTTCAATCTGCCAATTAATAAATGCATATGTATGATTGCCCATTTCTTTGGCTACTTTTGACTTTACATACATGTTTGAAATATTATTATTCTTTTTCTGGTATGTTCGGGGGATGTAGGTTGTTTCATTATTACCCACATTGAAGATATTTTTGGGTACTTGTAAATGAAATGATCACTGCTTGAAAAAAGCATGATGTGCCCCTACATCCAGGTCTTAGCTTGCGAGTGAATATTTTGTCCATGCCAATATGTGCCAGGTAGCACTATTTGCCACATATAAACTCATGCTATCTATAAGTGTAGGAATTTGTCGAAAGTGTTTGGCTATTGTTATATATGTGTACTTAAAAAAAAGAAGTAATGTCAAATTTGGGCTAAAACTTTATTGGTCCAACTGTTCAAACCAAATAAAAGATTTGAACAAATGATCTGATGGAAATAGAATCAATGTCTTTAAATAATTAGCAGAACAAAGTAAGAAGTTCTCTCAACTGTAGTGAAGAGCTTAGCCCTTGCAGCACTTTGCATTGATGGTTGTAACGTCATTAGAGCTGTACGGCTAAGGTGAGGGGCCTTCACATCTGACTCATGCCATTTATTAATAGTAATACAAAGGCTGTGTAGGTGGACTTGCAGTATATCTTTTCTTAACCTCAGTGACAGTAAAACTGCATAAATTGCATCTGTGGTTCAATAAGACCCCTAATAAATTTGATCTTATTGAGTATTATACATGAATGATTCTGTATGTAATGCTGTATTTTAAATTTGAGCTTTACATTTACAGATAAACCACGTGATAAATTGCATTACTGCATACTTTTTTTTAGACAGAGTGTACTTTACATATTTATAAGTGTTTATTAGTAGTTAGGAAGGGGGAACAACAACTTTGCTCTGATGAAATATCTGCAATTAACACTGCCTGAAAAATTTCCTTAATAGTGCTCAACTCGAAATGAGACGTCAAGCTAGTGTAATCTCTTGTACACTAGAAAAAAGATGTAATTTTGAAATAATTATAGTTCTCTATTTTTACTAATAGCGATGTGTCAACACATCATTGCTCCATCATTTATCCTATGCTGAAGTACAAACTGAACTTTTCTAAATCAATGCTTATTCATCTGTTTGAACCAAGACAGTTTGAGACATTTTGTTGTTTTGCCCAGGTTAATGTGTGTGTGTGTGTGTGTGTGTGTGTGTGTGTGTGCTACGCATTAAAAATTAAAAATGAAGTAAAAGCTCCAATGTATATTTACACTGCATAATGTTGATGTTTCTATCTTTTGCACAATAAACCTCTTATAATATTTCAAACTTATCACTCTAATAATGAAATAAGACACAGACACCGCTGTGAATTTGACAAAAAGGTCACAGTTTTAATTGTAATCGAACTGGGTGGTGGAGAGAGAAAAATATGAGTTCAGCTTATCAGACTAATACTAAACCAAAATAAGTAGTTGGCCAACTGGCCTGGAATCAACTAAAACCAAGAATAAAATCTCTTAACTGAATGCCTGGCGCCCCTTCTGGACTGACAATGTAGTGTCCACACAAACAGTTCATGGGGTCCCCCACACACAGGACCAAGAGCCAAAGTACCTCAAAAAGGGTGAAGTAACTTGCAGCCAATTAACCAAAGCGTATTGTATTAGCCACTGACTGTAATGCTTTTCCTGTCAAAGCTGTGTTCCTTCAACGGACATATAGTCTGCCACCAAGTGATCTATCCAAACCGCCCAACGTCCAGTAAAATTCTCTCAATAAAGAAACACTTCGCCTCATCAGTAAGGTGTACCACAGTGAGCCTGAACAAATTACCAGTGGACCTGTTCAGTTTCTTTAAAATCAACTTAATTATCGGTACGCTACCATAACTCATCCAGCAGATCCTAGGTATAATATTTGACCAGCACAATTTTACTGTTTGCTATTGCTTCTTAATCCCTATTAAAATCCTCCCTGATTTTAATATCCAACTTAATGGATCTGCTTATGACTAAGTTTTTTCCCACCAATATATAAGACCAGGATGTCAGGAGGGACTCATTTTCCCCACTTCTGTCAATAGCATGTCCATAAGACCTCCAGGGGGGAGTTCTGATACTACATATATATTAATATATTAAAAATGTGTAGCCTCCCCCACTGACTGGTAGCCCAGAGGAAGTGTTGCTGGGAACAGGCAGTGCTAAGCACTGTCTGAGTCACTGAGCAGTGACTGTCGTGTGGTGTTTGGATGTGTCCCTGTAAGCTGAAGGTGCAAGACCGGTGGTCATGTGAAATGGTCTTGGGTTGCCTAGCAACACCTGAGCTGTGCAATGAGCGGCGTCAGCGGTCAGAATGTGAAAGGCCAGGGGCAGGGAACTCATGGCAGAGGTATAAAAGGGAATCAATGATGGTGGGGGTTGGGTGGGTGGCAAGAGAGTGGCCGGCCAAACATGGCTATTAAAGAAGAGGGGGGTAGAGACAGATAATGGTAGCAGAAGGGGGGAAAATACTTCTAGGAAAAGGCGGGAGAGAAACAGGGGGAAGGGTTCAGAGAGGAGACCAGGAGGAGGATGTCAATACAAGGAAACAAACAGAAATATACAATTAACAAATGAACTTGTATTTGTCTGATACTAATCCTTGCTGGGGAACTAAAGAATCTTCCCTACAGATCTAATTGGCTGATGGAAAATGGCATGACAATACTTTAACCCTTAAGGGGTATGTGCCTTGTATCATCACACAAAAATATTGAAGTGCGTTTGACTGTAGGGGCCTCTCTAGTCAATCTCATTTTGTGTCATTTTTTACATCACTTAAAGAATGAATAGAGACTCACAAAACTTAAATAAGAATTTATTTTCAATTGATGTTTATAGGAATGTTCACTATGTACAGTATGTAGAGTAAAACAAAGCAAGATTTACCCTTTCAGCCTTTCCAAAGTCTTTAGTGCCAATCAGTTGGTACTTATGTAGCTTTCCACCTAAAAAGAGTGACAGGAAAAACACAGCAAGTATCTTATCTTTGCTGAAAACTAACACCGGTAAATATAGAGTCATAATGTTGCTGTTCATTTCAAAGTCGTCAGTCATGGCCTTTGAAAGACCTTCGATAAATGTGCCCTTGAATATGTTACTATACTGAAAGAAATGTCTTTGTCACACATTTATTTTATACTATATCAGTTGGTGCATCCTGGTTTTTTATAATGTAGATAAAGACAGAGTGCTGGAAAAAGGAGACTCCAATAGGTCAAGTGCATTCAAAAACACTTTTTAATTGAAATAAAAGAATCACACTTACAATATTCATATAAGACACAGGCATGAATGGGTTAACCCTGGTGTTCTCTGCTATGCATTTCAGAAATCTTCTTTATTCTAGCATTTTGAGACAACTCCATACTATATTGCCTTCTTATTACATTATGTATATAGGCCCTATATCGGTGCAATCATTAGTGTGGTCAAGCTCTAGTTGATATTTAAAGAAACACTTATTCTTTTAATTGTAAAAATATATGGTATACATGTATCATATTGCACATATAATCCATACCATTTGTCATCTCAAAATATATAAGACCCTTTTACGGAAATGCATACATCGTAAAACCACACTATAAATCAATATTGAACCTATTTTATATATCAAAATGAATTCTCCAAAAAGCATTAAAATCAATGTTGTCATTGAAGCCTCGAGGTATAAGTGTATTCAACATATAAATCCAGTATGTCTCTCTTTTCCTCAAACTCACTAAGCAATCCCCCCTTATATTCCATGTAGAACCTGCTCAATCCCACAAAATCAATGCAATGAATGAGCATGATGTAATTAGGAAAAATGTCTGTATATTGCATGGGTTCTATTTAGGATAAACCTTTGGTGTTTCTATATGCACTCTCGCAGTGTTCGAAAATTCGCCCAATGTACTGTGTGCCACAGTGGCATTCCAGTAAATATACAATTTATGCAGCGTGACAGCTTAAATCACTCTTGATACAAATAGATTGTCCTGTACTGTAAGGGTTTTATCTTGCATGTTATGGAAAAGCCAAGTTACACATTTTACACTTGCCATAAACTTCTTAATTCCTGGAAATATATCACTTTCTATTCTCACCCAGGAGAGATGGTGCCAATTTATACTTCAATTTGGGTTCTTGGAACATTTTTTTTATCTTTTCCAATAATCCTTTCACAAAGTGGGAATAAGGTATGAAAAATGTATATTGATGACTTGATATTTATGTGGTCAAGCACTAAGGGCTAGATTTACTAAGCTGCGGGTTTGAAAAAGTGGGGATGTTGCCTATAGCAACCAATCAGATTCTAGTTTTCATTTATTTAGTACATTCTACAAAATGACAGCTACAATCTGATTGGTTGCTATAGGCAACATCCCCACTTTTTCAAACCCGCAGCTTAGTAAATCTAGCCCCAAGTCAGAATTGTAAATAGTCATGGATTACTTGAATATGAAAATATTTAACCTTACATTCACACATACATGTAATAATACCAGTGTGGTGTTCTTTTGTCTGTGTAATAAGTTTGAAGGTTCAAAACTGATTTTTCATTTCCACTTCAAAAAAGTGGATGAAAATATGTATTTAGATGCAAGGAATGCGCAGAGTCTTGTTTGCAATCAATTCCCAAAAGTTTTCTAATGTGGGTAAGAAATAACTGTACTAAGAGTTGTGAGACACAGGCTTCCATCTTTCTAGAGAGATTCAAACAGAGGAGAATTCATTTCACCCCTTCTCCTTGAACTTAAGCAAAAGTGGATGAGGTACACAGGGTGGAACTGTTGGAGACACGTGCAAAAGAAACTGGCCTCTTATTTCACTGAGTTTTACTACAGATTTCTATAAAGGTTATCGGTAGATTGAGACCATAATAAAAAGAAATTGGCAACTATTAGAACTTGATCCAGTTTTAAAATCAGTAATAACCAAACAGATTTATTTATATAAAGGGTCCAGGTTAATAGTCCAAATTGGCACCTTTTTATCACAGTGAGGAAAGATATATACTTCCAGCAATTAGGAAGTTTGTGGTAAATGTAAAATGTGCACATTGGATTTTCCACAATGTTAAAGATTCAACTCTTATAGTACAGGACAATATTTGTTTGTATTTTGTATTTGAGCAGTCACTCCATATATGTTGTGTATTTTATGCAATATAATGGAAGAAATTTTGCTCTCAAGAATAATAGCTGGGTTCTGGTTCATTAATCTGGATAGGGATTCAGAATGGAGGTGTCCTAACTCCACCACCATAATGCACAATAGCGAAAACTGCAATGCTACACCTTATGTTTGACAAGTATTGTCTCTATTATGTCTAGTAATTAAGTGACTCATAGATGATAATGTCAGTAACTGAATAAAGTT